>NC_135776.1:557889-815814 GCF_028453695.1 Augochlora pura | reverse complement strand
AAATTTCGCAAAAAAATTGGAGGAGAACGAGTCGATCGTTGCGGCGGTACGGGCGACAGTATTGGCATCTCGTTTTTCGTAATTCTCGTGGATTTTTTTTCTCCGATCGATGAAATTCCAGCTCGGATCTAAAACGATCGGGGCGAAACGTTTCGTAACGTTTGACCAGGTAGGCAACCGTGGAACAAGAAGAGGAAGAAGACGGCGAAGAAAGAAAGCAAATTGAGAAAAAGGAGGAGCTGGGGTGGCCGCGGGAGGGCCGGAGGTGTACATAGGAGGCAAGAGAAGGTAAGAAAAGACAAGAGGTAGGTACGAGAAGGGTAAGAGAAGGTAAGAGAGGCCCGAGGAGGAGCGCGCGTTTGGAACCGGCGAAGGCAGAGGCCCGAGAAAAGGCGGTCTCCTCGGCTCCTTGTCCCCGACGTTTAATTTCAGCCAGTCGAAAGGAGCTCGTAACATCTCTGCCGTGTTTAACATCGAGAAGAGGAGAGGAGAGGAGAGGGCCTTGGGAAGAAGATGCCCGCGATCAACCCAGAACCAGTTCTCGCGCCTTAAACGGACGGTTCTCACGCCTCACGGCCCTTCATCACGTTCCGCGTTCCCAGCGCGACCTAATTGCCACGGAACCGTCTCCCTTGAGAACCACTGACCACCACACGCGCACCGCCTCTCTTCCGCGGATCGGCAACAGTTTTCCTCGCAAATTAGAATCCGCCCCGGCGATTCGGCCCGAAAGAAAAACACGCGAGAAGGTTCCCGCGCCGAAGGAAAAACTCGCGGGAAGGCTCGCGCGACTCGGACATCCCTCCCGAGATCCCCCAGCAAAACACGCACGGTCATTATAACTCGAGCCAACGAGCAACCGACACGCTAATTGCGGCCTGTCTCCGCGGCTTTTTTCAATACACTCGCGGCACACCGGCCGCTGCAACAAATGATCGTTTTTAGCCCGCAATTAGACCCTGGATTTTATGCATTTGTAGCACTCTATAACTTACCGGGGCGAAACGCCGATTCTATTTTAGGCTGATTTCGCGATTTTTCCGCAACGGAACTGCAGAACGAATTGCTGTGGGACTTTGCCGCAACGGATTCGAGTAGGTTTCGTCCGGAGTCGTCAAATTTTTCCACACGGATAGAAGGAAAATTACGTTGACCGTATACGATTAAGCGTACTCTTGTAAGTGAGCCGCTAAAGGGGTGGTTATATTTTAAGCCGATTCCGTGCTTTTTCTGTAACGAAATTACGAGACCGATTGATACGGGTCTTCGACAGGTTTCAGGTACGTCTCCAAAATTTGTGCGCACCGAGAAAATTAGAACCGAACCAGTTACGACCAATTAACCGCACTCGAGCGACATTCCGTTTCGACGGGGAAACGCGTGCGTAAGGCCGGTTGAGAATTGCTGGGCACCGATAGGATCGGGTCGAGTGATCGATAATGCGATCGTAACGGCCCGAAGGAAGGAAGGCGGCACACTCGGCCCGATTCCAACGTTAATGAGTCATTCGAGAGGCCGTGTTTGACACGTATCTGGTTCCTAATTGCTTGCTCGCGATCGGCTTAGAGCGAAACCGGCGCTGACGAGCAAAATTACGCCCCCTCTCTCTTTCTCCCTCTCCCACCCCCTCTCTGTCTTAAATCGGCTCGGCTCGAGGCTCGCGCAGTCGGAACAAAGAAAGTCAATGCCATGACGTTTTCACGAGGTTTTTACGGTTTACTCTAGGTCCCGTTACGCCGCGATCGTCGTACAGCGTACAGTATTAAAAAAGAGCGACAAAGCGAACCGGAAGACCGAGCACCGAGGTCGATAACCCAAGCTCGATCCCGCGAACGTCGCCTGCAGCGAACAACTTCCTTTCCATCCGATTTCCAAACCGATCTCAACGGCGACTGACACCGTTTCAATTTTCCAGGAACAGGGGAACGCCGGTCGACCGTTCGATCGTTTCAGATTTTAGGAGCTCAGTCCGCGCGCCGTTTACAATCGGGGACAGCAAGTTTATTGCACTACTATCGCCCTAACCATATCTCTTTAGGTCCCAATCGTTTCGGAATTGTGTCTTCGATCCAGTTACAGTTCGCAAGTCTAACGAAAATTCATTCACCAGCCTGACGAAAAAGATTCGCGGAAAAGCTTTACGATATTACGTTCAACTGTGAACTAATGGAAAACTCTCGAAGAAAAATTGTTGTGTAGAAACACTATCTAATTTATATTGCATCGTCTACGAACGAAAAAATTCCCGAAGGAAGTGCGTTTCGCGAATTGAATAGTCCCCCTAACGTTGTCGTAAATTTCAAACGAGAAACGGGCTCGAGGTGCTTCGACTGCAGATTTTGGGACGAGAAGAAGTGTAACGGTCGACGTGATGACCTAATATTAATTTTAGCCGTCCCGGTTCTCGCAGACGGGACGTCTCTTCTCATTTTATCGACGCGACGGCGGGTCCTCGGATGGAAACAGGTTAATGTTCGACGGAAACGGTTCTTTCGAGGAATCGGCGATTCGAATGGCCTCCTAAGAAGCTATCGGGCCACGGAACGGTAAGTATGTATGTATGTCCTGGGGACGATGGTGTTCGAGTGTTCGATGAAGGCGAATAGGAGAAAGACGGCAGTCGAATGGAGAAAGAGCGAGAGAGTAAGAGTAAGAGTAAGAGTAAGAGAGAGAGAGAGAGAGAGAGAGAGAGAGAGAGAGAGGATACACCGTTTGAATAGGAACCGGAACTCAGAATCCGTGCTCGGAATTGACTACACGATTGCACATGTACGGTTGTGCATATGAATCAGATAAAAGAGAGCCGGGAGGGTTTTCTATCCGCGCGAGAGGAACGGAGAGGAAGAGGGAAAGTTATCGGCTCCGTCATTGATTTCCCCGTCGCACTGAGAATAAATCTCGGCGTGTCCGAGAGGAGAGAAGAGGAGAGAAACGGAACAGGCCACGCTGAAACCGAACGCTTTCAAAACCGCAGGGTCGCCTCGAAAATGGCAGAACACGAGCACCCGCGAGTTAGGGATACGTGGTCGTTCAAACCGAAGGATTAACGCCAGAGATTTTCCGTCTAGCCGGCCGTGATCCACGGGGATCGCTAAGGCCGCCTTCACGCCAGCTTTTCGTTCCAGCGAATGCTTTTCTCTCTTTCCCTTTCCAAATAGAAACGAAAATTCGACTGCGCGATCGTGCCGGATAGAAAGTTACGACCGCCGTAACCCTGTTGTTCCGCTTTTTCACGGTGAAATCTCGAGAAACTCTGCGCGCCCAAGTACTTGTCTCAATCGAAAAAGTTTTTACATATTTTTCTCGCCAGAGAATGAGAACAGTTATCCTAATATTTACGTTCAACGCTGAAGTTCTGAACGCGGACTAATATGTGTGTATTGTTTTGTAAGAATTATAGAATCGAATTTAATGGGATTGTCTTTTATTGACCTAAGAGTCCTTCTGGTTTTAATAACTTTAAAAGAAATATCAGCTTGGGCAGCGCGCCGGGTTTAACGTTAAAAAACGGGAAGCCTATTGCGGGTTAAATAACCGTTACACGAACTAGTCTAATCAGCAGATTCGAACACGATGCACCAGAGTGACCGGGACCGATTAATTCGATAGAGTGTCGGAAATAGGGGCACGAACATTGGATTCAGATAGAAACCGCGAACGAGGTAGGGATATAGCCCGGTTTCTGTTTCGTTCATTAGCGGATTGCGGATTCATGCAAATTTCGGTTTTATGGTTTTCCATACATCGCGCATGCGCTAAACTCGGCTGCCCCGAAATTGCCCCGAAACGCGACCGAAATCTACGTATGCTACACGCTTGTAAAGATTTTCAGCATCGAGCATGGATTATCGGTTCACGAGATTTTCCAGTTTGAACAAGATCCTCCGGCAGTGTTCAGATTTTTCGAGTCGGAAGAAAAAAAAAAGGAACCGCAGTTCTCGCGTTCACTGGCTAGGGGAAAATGTTGCCCAATAACGGCGAACTAGTGACCCCTCCCTTTAACCCGGCTAACCTTGAATCGCATCGTCGCGATAGAACGAAATGGAAATGAAACTGTGGGAGCACATCGATGATTCTCTACGAGCGATTTTTAACAACGAATCATCGAATTGCATTCTTTCGATGCATGTGCTACAGGGGCGGCTTGTAACCTAACTCTTCGCGACCGTTACAACGGTAACCGAAACGATTTTCGTCTCGCTGAAAATCCGCGTTTTAGCATACATCCATCTTGGAGAGTCGTTTGCATCGATCGGACATCGGCCTTGTATCGATTGCATGCGGCTCGCCGTTGACTCGCCGAAAAAGAAACGAACGCAAAGAATTCGGCAACGTCAGGTGACCCGCAATTCGTGTAGAAGCCGAAATCTTGACGCCGCCTGCCTGTCAACGAGCAAACGGAAAAAGAACGGAATCGCGGATCTCGACGATTTGAACACCGAATATTCTCCTTTGGTGTCGAACCAAAAACCGAGAACAATCGAAACGGGGGCCTGAAACGTTCGTCCAGGCACCGCTAGGATCCACGTGCTAGGAAATACGTTCTCGCGAAGCCGGCGTCACCCGGCGATACGCCGTTATAAAATTATCGAATTAACAGGCAAAGTACAGTGATCCGATGGTCGTTTAAACGATCGATCGGCGAAGAAAGAACGCTGGAAAAGATGGAGTGGGTTCGACTCACCGTTAACGCCGATATATCCTGAAGAATTGCGTCGGAATACGGATCCCAAGCACTTGCAACAACACTTCACTCGAGTACGCCGGTCACTGCGCTTGTGCGTTCAAATTCATCGTCCACCGGCGCAACCCTACTGCCATCTCGCGCGATTCTCCGACAACAGATTCGCTGCCGACAAGCCGGATTCACAACAGTCGCAAATTCTTCTGCGGGCTTTACGTCCTGCACGCATGAAATATCGATTAGAAAAAATGTTTATTGCAATTTGCTGTAAGAATGATAAAACTGCGATCATTACTTCAACGAATAGCATAGTTAACGACCGCGTAGTTAATGGAAGTAAAAACAAACAATAATACGATTAATCTACGATAATCTATTGCAAGTTTTTTAATCGACAATTCTTTTATTGCATAGGAAATAAATTGTAAAATTAACAGTCAAATGATTCAGTTTCAATTATCCAAAGTACGGCGTACTATTGCATAAGTCACAGTCAATGATTAATAACAAAACATGATACGACGTAGAAATTGCCGAAATGTCAGTCCTTTGACCTACGAAAGGAAAGCGTGGTTAAGGATTCCCCCGCCCTCTCCCTCCCGCGCTATTTAATAGAACGTAATACAGCCCACCCAACGAATAATAAATGTTATCCAGGATCCAGGAGGCCTTAGGTTATTTTCGCGGGGATTATCCTTAAACCATAAACACCACGTCCATATTCTTTTTCCCGTGCCCGAAATAGAGAAACCCGTAATGCGGGCTGCTTATTTTATGATAGAAAACCATGCCGGGCCAATACAGGCTATGCAATAATACCATGTTCTTTTCGTGCAGTAATTGTAGGCTCCAGCATTCTGTGAAAACATGCAATACCGAACAAGCAAGTGTTTAAACTGATACCTCGTATTATATTGCCGTTACACGATACCTTGCGGAACGTCCAGATCGATGGTATCCAAAAAATCCACTGCGTAGTTATAATCAGGCCTGGTCAACAAATTGGTGTTCCATTTTTGTTGCGGAAGACGCGCATGCAGAAAGGACTTCAAGTAAGTACAATCTCCAGAATCGAGTCCTTCGAAACTTGGATTTTCAATTACGTCGCCGTTGGAACATTTGAACCATGCACCACGTGGAATCACCGCAGCGTCTTCTCGAATAAAATACACCGTAGCTGCTAGCCTGTCTTCTTCTTTTAATTCTTTCGGTATAGGGCCCTAGTGTACACATCAAACTCCGTTGACTTTCTGAACAGTACCTTCTTTTTTCAAGTTTGAAAACATGTTAACATAAACAGTGGCGCCACCTTACTTCATAATACTTCTTCGGATCCTCGTTTGGCGGGAATGGAGGATTCACGTTATAAACGTTTGTAACTATCGATGGATCACCTTCGAATTTGTTAATTGCGAGGGGAGTTAAAAATTGGGCACATTTGTCCGCGTTGGGTAAAAGAAACCAATCGAAACCGTCAATGCTGAATTAAAGAAATGTTCGTTTAAAAACGACTGCAAATTGAGAACCGCTGTGACATTTTCTTACCTATAATAATACATTTGCCCGTCCATACAATCCCTCTTAAATCCATAAGCGATATGATAATCGTTCCGAGTCCCATAGATTTTGCCCCAGTAGTAACATTTCCGAAAATGATTCTCTTTCTGAAGTATCGTCAACGAATTTTGTAGCAATTGCGAATGCTCGGTACTAATGCAAATGCCAGCATAGCCTTGGATATCCAAACTCTCCAACAACTTGATGCAATCCATTTTTCAAGAAATATGGAAGTGTCAATAACTTTGTTGTGACAGTTTGCAAAACAAACGAGAATAAGAAATATCTCTCGGGTATAACAGTTTCTTACAGCAAATGCGCATAGACGGTCGGTGTAAAAAGTTAGTGTATATCCGTTCGATTTCTTACAAGAATTAAAATGTCATCGTCCGATGAAGAAAGTGACAATTTAGCATCTATAGCAGAGGTTCGCGATTATATGTTGAACATGCCTCGAAGCGAACGCATGCAAGTCAGCGCTTGGGATGACGACGATGACGGAATAGAGGCTGAGCGGAATGCAAAAGGTTAGGTATGAAAATATTGTCAACCGTCGTATTTGTTTTCACAACGAGTGACTGCTCTTTACTTTTAGACCCCGATGAGAAAAGTGTTCTTGAAGCTGCCGAGAATGGTAACCTCGACAACCTGAGAAAATTAATAGCAAAAAACAAACACTTGTTGGAGTGCAGGGATAAGGATGGTTACACTCCTTTACATAGAGCTTCCTACGCTGGTCATGTAGATATTGTGGAGGTACGTATTTTCTTTTATGGTTCGTAACATCTGTTTTTAATTTTTCATGTTTTATTTACAGTACCTACTACAAGCCGGCGCGAGTACAAGTTCTAAAACTATGGACAATTGGGAACCACTGCATTCGGCTTGTTGTTGGAATAATGTGGAATGTGCTGCAGTCCTAATTGCAAACGGAGCAGACATTAATGCTAAAAGTGCAGGGGATCAAACTCCTTTGCATTTAGTATGCGCAAGCTCTCATAATTCTCAGGCATTGCAACTTTTACTTCTACATCCAGATACAAATCCCAAGTTGGTAAATTCTGGCCAAGATACTGCAGAACAAATTGCTAGGCGAACAGGAAAATACTACCCAATGTTTGAGATTATCGAGGACTGTTTAAACGTAATTTAAAGTAGGTTCATATTGATTCTGATTTCATATTTTATAAATTTTCTTAATATCTTTACATATATATAAATGTTGCAATGTTATGAACATAAAAAATCTATGGATGTGTAACAATTCGATGTGAGTGTATATGTTTGGTTTACCACTGCTCTGTATACAAATACGTCAATAAGAAAACATATACCTCCTAATTATGTGAAATATATGCTCTGATACAACAAAATATAAAAACGTTGATGTGAATGCGTTACTAGAAATATAACGAGAAAAAGCAACATCCTAGTGAACATTTCGATAAAATAATACTTGAACGTGTCATTCTTTTGTTCTGTGGCTAGAAATGAGACGGTAAATCGATTATAAAAATACGAACATGAACGTGTTCAATACGTTCGTTTCGTTGATGATTTCGAAAGGCATTTTGGTTTCGTTTATTTACATTAGAGGGAAGTTAAGTTAACGAACTTCGGGGTACCGTTGCTCAGGCGTTTGGACCCCTCCCATATCAAAACTGTCGAATCCTCCGTGACCGCATACAAATGATGTTGATCCAGCGCCCATGCGATTGCGATCACCGCTCCACAGCCCTTGATACCATTCAGAATTTCCCTTACTAATCTCAAGTCCCAACTGCTCCACAATCTTATCACACCGTTAACTAATCCTGTCGCGATAACGTTCACGGACACTCCTTCAGGAGCGTTACTATAGCAAAGGGATGTGATCTTTCTCCTAGACAAAACGGAACCGACCGGTCTAGCATTTATGGTGAATACTTTCAATTCTGACTGGCTCGAAGACGCGTTCTCTGCCGTCTTGCTGGTCTCGTAAGTGACTGCAATATCACCGAGGGTCTCACTGATCCCAAGCAAACGAATAGGATAATTTTCCTCGCAGGATATTGACCTTACATAGGTCAAACTAGAAAAGAAATTTTCACATGTAGTAGTAGGATTTTTCATAGAATGTGTATGTAGTATGTGGGTACCTGTTCAAGTCCCAGATAACTATGACTCCGCTCGCATCACCAGTAACCGATATACTGAACGCTCGTGAAAGCGATATTGTCGTGATTCTGCTCCTGTGTGCCAAAAGGACGCATGGTGGCGTGGAACTAAAGTCAATTTTTCCTGGAACGACGGTGTACGTATAAAC
This sequence comes from Augochlora pura, assembly GCF_028453695.1. Taxonomy (NCBI): domain Eukaryota; kingdom Metazoa; phylum Arthropoda; class Insecta; order Hymenoptera; family Halictidae; genus Augochlora; species Augochlora pura. Next base: position 807,268 of record NC_135776.1, on the reverse strand, counting down.
CGTTACCTTGCCGGATAGGTGGCCTGCCCATAATTGTCCACAATCTGGCGCTGATCCTAGTATAGTGATCTAGACGAAATACGTTGATGTTACAAGATCCGATAGGAACCGAATAGATATCATCTTCAATTGCAAATCGTTTACCGGGTCGAGGCCTGACGATTTGATCAAAGGTCTCGGTGGTTGTTCCTTTTTACATTTCAGTCTTGCGATACCATCCGTGCCGCTCCACGATACCAGGGCAGCTCCTAGGACAGATGTCCCGCTTAACATGCTTGCACCTGCACAAAGATTTTGAAAAATATTACAAACATTTCCTTTAGAGAGCTAAATCATGATCGTTTTATCGATTATCGAAATACGATATACTTTTCTCTTTCGTGTAACCGAGTAGAAGGGTGGTATAACTGGGCAATCCGAAGACGTCCCCCGTCATTAAAGGAACCAAACTTGCTAGTGGTGCCCTATGTTTATGCTTCCAGCAAAGAACCGGTTCATTTCCGGGCGCGCCCACATAGTTTCCCCATTTAATACCTGCAATTATTTTACAAAAATGAGCACTACAATAAAGGATCGAACATTTGGAGCTTACCATCGACACCCTCGATAACTTGTGGCAAAGACGTATGCATAATGGTGTTCCCAATGTTTTGGATTGGCAACAGGTGAGCAGACGTAAACAATTGCGCTGGCGTTTGACCATAAGTGCGCACCATAGTTTCCCACGCTCGACGCTCCAAAGGATCTGCTATTTGTTCAACGTTGAATCCGTAATAAGTCTGAAAGCGTTGATCTATGAGCTTTGCACCTTGTATTTTGATTTATCAGAAAACTTACCGCAGGGTGGAATACATTTATAGCCTCGACGGCTGGTTTACCGGTCTGCCTGAAACCGAAGACAAGATCTATCCAATAGGGCAACACCTCTCTGACAAGGTCTGCCTCTAATGCTGCTCTGTGAGCGAGAACGAACAGCCTGGCGTCTCCACCGCACCACTTAGGCAGCTCAACGTCGCCTACCCTACTGCCATTTTGTCGGACTCCAAAATTGAATCCCTCGTAATTTAAAAGAAACTCCGGTAGGTAAAAGAATTCGGGTATCAATTCCTTTACGTCAGTGGTGGAATCACAACTGGTTAGTCTCCAGGTGGTGGCCAATGCATGGAACGTCCGATCGGGGATGTCGAAGTTGTCATCTTGATAGCAGAGGAACATGCTGGTGAATGGTGGTAATCTTACAAGAAAGTGCAGCACTGTGCCAGAATTGCTGTAATGTGATCCGTAATGAAACGGTTCTTGATTTAACGCGATCAGATTTAGTCCCTCTGACAACGCTTGCTTCAAATAGTTATAGTTATTGATGTAATGCTGCTCGTTCTTCTTATCCTGCACAGCCATAGGCCGGCTGAAATTCCGATAAATTTTCGGTTTGTTCAGATCGATCTTCTCGCTTGTGTAATCAGCCAGGACAAATGGGAATACAGGATATTGCATCAAGTCGTTGTAAGAGCGACCAGCCAGCTTGTTCAGGCAAGTGATATATTCCCAGTTGGTCAACGCTCCGCTTCGCCAAAGTGTAATAGCTTCGTTGAGGTCATCGCCGGGTACTCGTCTAGGCAGATTGCAAGCGTTCAACTCGTTTGCAAACTCGTCCCGTTGCTTCGATGAGTTGAAAGCCAGAAGATAAGTTCTGCCGGTGATCAAGAATATCTCAATGGCCCTCTCTTGCAACTGATACCTCCTCCGGTGTAGTTCTCGGATGTCTTCGAGACGCCAGGCTGTTCCGCCTACCATCGCTAGGTCGAGACCTCCTAGAGCTATGTCGGTGTGCAAGGGTACATCAGGGTTGTCAGGTACGAAGTAGAGACAAGTCTCGCCGATCAGGACCTCGCCGGCCATCTCAGCTCTAGGTGTAACCACTTTCGCCTGAGACATCTTGCGTATCCTTTCACTGGTATGTAGTCGCTCGATTAGTGCCGAGGCATTCGCGTCTTGGCGATCAGTCATGAATAAATAAGATAACGGGGCTTCAATTTTAGCTGCTTGTAGTTTATCCTGGTGATCAGCCATGAAGAATCTCTTGTCGATGTTTAGATGGCAGCGTTGCAGCCGAATTCTTACTCTGGCTGGTCCTTCAGTGGGGTCGAGCTCCCAGCTTCTTGGATAACTTTTCTCAAAGTGCCAGGCGGCTCTTTCGTGTGTTAAACGTCTTGCTAGATCTCTCCACTTGGCGACCGCCTGTGCCTCCATCGCTCTCGAATGCTTCAGTCTTTCCATTAATACTTTCCGTTCTTGGTTTTGTTCGTCGACGACTGTCCGTGTGATTGTCATCGCACTCTCCATTAACAATTTCCCGACCAAGTCGAAGCTATGGCCGATTCTCTGTATCGCTGGCAGGTTGCTATCGATCCAAATGTCTCGGTCTCTCATCAACTCACGTCTAAGCAGTGCTAGCTCCTCGTTCCAAACACTAGGGCTGGCCTGCTCTATACCCTTTGCCAGGTTCCATATCTTCAAGGCCTCCCTGAACTCGGCGCAAATTCTCATATCGGCGCTGGGCATCTCGTCCCATCTTTGCAGCAGATCCCAGAAAAATACGGTGAACTTCTGCTCCACTTGCGGATGGACTTCTAATAGTGAGGATAGCACGTCACGTGTCTTCGGCTCCTCCATCAGCGATCTTACAGCGAATACCCTTGTGTTGTTACTCTGATGGGGAGCAAGCAGCCACACCATTATCTTCGCCGTGTACTTTCTGAGGGCGTGTCGAGCCGACCAACCGCTACTCCAGTGGTTCCGCTTCTCAAGAGGATTGCACAGGCCGTGCAACAGGATCGAGAACAGCCTCTTGGTTAATTGAAGTTCATTAGCGGACGGTGATTCATCTGCTGCCGAGATGAATTCAACTGCGCGAGTTAAGACGATGCGAAACCTGTCCAGAAGCTCTCCTTTACCCGGCTCTCGCATCGTTGTCATTGTCGACTGTGCATGCAAACTTGTGAAGCTGGAGGATCTGGAGCCATGATCGCTCTGTTCGCTAGATGTCGTGAACACCGAAGCGATATGCGATGCCGAAGCTAGATACGACGCGGTGCTTCGCAATCGAAAGCCTGACTGATTCGAGACTTTGGCCATTAAAATGTCTAGCTCGCCGTCGAAGAGGGCGACTTGCGCGTCCCTCACCACAGATACGCAGTTCTTGGTCTTCGTGCAATGCGATTTCTCTTTCAACTCCATGTGGTTTAGGATCAGATGAAGACCAAGAATTGCCTGCATCTGATGACTACCCGGGGACTCCAACAATTTCGACGCAACAGCCACTAGTAACACTATGATGTCCCGGTTCAGGGATGCCGAGCCGCCCTTGTGGGCGCTACCAACCAACGCTTGTACCAGCGACTCGATTAATCCTTGTTCGAGTAGCATTCGTAGAGAATTTGGATTCTAAACCGAAAGTAAAATCTTTTACTTTAGCGTCGGGTAACTTCAGATCTTTGCCAACTTACTTTTGCAATCACGTCGGTGATGAATGACACCGCTGGTCTGGCCACATTCGGCTCACTGGCTGACGCCTTGGCGATGATGGCCATCAGTGGTGGCATCGCTGCGACTGTTGGTCCTGTTAAGACTAGGTTTTCTAGAGCCACGACTAGCGGCTCGCTGCCAGGATACAATGCTATCTGATTAGCCAAATGCATGAAATATTTCTGCTTGATGAATTTGTTCACTTCTTCGTCGCTGGCACGTTGCAAGTAAATCTGCACCACCTGCAAAAAGATCGTTGTTATATTGCATACATACTTTTCGATATGGTACAGTCATTAGAAATTCATTACGGTTCTTAGGGTACCTTGATCAGCGCCGTGCGAACTCTAGCATCGGGGTTATTGGCCAACACCAGCAGCAGTTCGGCCCTCAAAACATGTTTCAACACTGAGCCAACTTGACTGTCAGGTAGAACTCGAACCGCATCCCGAAGTAACAACAAAAGACCTTCGCAAACCAAACCTTGACAAATTTTCTTCTCATCTGTCCACGTCGCCTGTTTCTCCTGTGTAAAATCTCCCGATAAAAATTTGTTAATAGCTCAAAAGAAAATAGAAGAACAAAATATTACGTTGCTAAGGGGATTGGAGCCATCACTGGCCGCAATGCCGGAGTCTTCTCCAGCGCTAGTATCCTGGGACGAACCGTTCCGACGTTCCTTCCTTTTTGGCACCTTGTTTTTTTGGATCTGCGCGTTCGTTAAGCCTTTGTTCAATTTACTGTTCTCCAAGGTCCCAATTGACTCCTCCGATGAACTATTGGTCGCTATATTCGTGACCTTGACTAGCTCCTTCTGGCCAAGTGATGGTAACAAGAAGTAAATGTTGTGTCTCGAATGGGTAATATAAGTTTCCGAAGCCTGATGAACAAGGACCAAGAAGTCTGTGATAGCCACCAGGTGAGCAAATTCCGGTGGTGCTCCCATCAAAGCTCTAATCAACTCTACGACCGCAGTTGCCGTCCTGGAATCGATTACAGCGCCCAATTCCTCGTACAAAAAATGTTCCTGGAAAGTTAGAACATGAACGCCTATACTTGGAACAGGTTCAATTCATCAAAGAGAAAGTTGAAACTCGAAATTACCTTGCACAGCGTCAGGATCGTGTCGACGATCTCGACCCTGTTTAACTGCGACGCGTTGAACTCACGCTGTGAGTGCTGGTCCCTCAGCAACAGGAGCAATGCCTGCAGCAGCAAGTTCAAGGCGTCATATCTTGCCCATGTTCTCCAGGCAGTAAGCACACCTTTGATTAGTTCAGGATCAGTGATAACAGCCTCACAGTTTTGCGAGATCACATGATTACCACTGCTGATATCTTTGATTAAGATTGAGCTATCGCAAGCTGCGTCTAACATTGCTTTCAACATCTGTCTACCCGCGTGGCATCGTGGTGATTCCAGAACCCGTAGAATTAACGATGTTCCGCCTTCTGCACGGTACTGATTCAATAGTTCGGAATCGTTTCGTATTAAGTGCAGGACTATCGAGAGCGCCAACGCTTGTTCCTCCTCGGTGGAGTTCAGCTCGACGACCTACGAATAGGCATGATTATGCATCAGAATTAGGTTAGCAAGAAACTTCTTAATTAACAAATTATTTAGATTTTTGTATTTACTCTAGCAAACAGGTAGAGGAATATAGGCACGCCGCCTACCAGGATGGCCGCGGGTATCAGTCCTCTGTACTGTTGGCATTCCAACCGTACGGAGAGGATAGGCGACACAGACAATGGCGGCTGTTGCGACACCCTGTGTTCCGGCGCGGAGACAACCCTGAAACCTGGTTGACCCGGAAATAGATTTCTTACCACGGCTAGAAACGAGTACACGATATTTATATGCTTAAAACTAACAACTGCCTCTAGGAGATTCATGCATACATAAGCCATAACACCTACCAGCCGGATTGGCGATAGCTTGGGGATACAGATGCACGATGTTCGGATTCTGAGCCTCGTAGCTAAGCAACAAGTTGTTTTGCAGTTCACTCAGGTGAGAGTTCGTGGCGTCCATTACCGCGTCCCAGTCGATCTTCGTATCGGACACCTTGGTCTCCACTGCGTGTCTCAAGTAGGTGCCCCCATAAGACTTCCTGCGGTTCGCATCGAACTTGCCGCCTTCTGTGTAAACCATGGATAAGACGATTAATGAATGAACTTTGGCATCGAATCGGAGAAATCAAGTTGCTTACCAAATCGAATTTCTCGGACTCCGTCCAATGCTCCAGACGCGATCAATGGCGCGAAATCTGGCTTTTCAGTGTTTAATATACATTCGGCAAGGTTAGTGTAGTTAGGCCCAAGGTTTGCTAAGTACAAGGCTCTTTCTTTCGTAAACACTGGGCATCTGTGCACAATTACGTTTGCTAAGTATTTAAGATACCCGATAACATAGTTATGCGATGATAGTTACCTGAACACCATCAAGTTGCTGAGATACCAGGCGCCGATATTGCTGGACCCGATCTGACCCAACAAAACGCACGTAGTTCCTGGTTTTCTCACTAACAGTCCGTCGAACGGCAGCAGCGCGTTCATGCCTTTCCAACCGTCTAACCAAAGGGACACGTCCATTGCCGCGCAACGTTTGTTTAAAACAGTATCCTTAACATTGAGTGCTAAATGGTGCCATCGACCAGAAGAAAGCAAACCCGGTAAGGATGTCTCCGAGACCGTTCGATTCGTCTTGTCATCTGGTCGTGTTAATCGTAAGATCAGGTTATCTGGAGGATCGAAAAATGATCAATGAATAAAATACTTCTACAATGATCTATGATGGTTTGAATCGCGTTGTTACCTGATCGCAGATCTAACCAGGTCTCGAGAACCAGAGATTCGAATCCGATCGACATCAAATGTATGATTGACGTTGGTGTGGGTGGTGATGTCGAACCTGCTACGACTGACGTACCCGAGAAAATATCAGACATCGTTTGGTCTTTCCACGATAATTCAGAAAGAATGCATTAAATAGAAAAACATCCCACTTATTGCACATGTATGGATAGATGTTATTCGAGGTTTATTCTATGTTAATTCATTAGATGCGAAGATGGACCTCCATGATTTCCCGTATACGTACGCCTAGTTGCCATCTATGACGGGCCATAAAAATGTTAGAGTACCCCCAGTAGATTGCAATCTGATGTCTACGGTATATACGGGAAATCAGGGAATAGGGGTGTAAGGATTAGTAAAATGAATAAACGATCATTACTTAACCAACCTTCGCGGCTCCAGTTATCAGATAGGATGCCCCAATCGGACAAGCTTTCGTTATCCGAATCCAGTAAAGGCGACGAGCTGATCACCGCCGCTTTTCCAGATGCAACCGATCCCCTCTCGACCCTCAACCACATGGATACCGAACAGCCGTGCAACCAGACTGGCCAAGCAAGTTCAGGACCAATCGGTAAACAGGATGCGTGAACGGACCATGGACTACAGACACCGGATGCGAGGTGTCTTTCCCGGAAGTTCCTCACGAGATTTTCTGCCTTCTCCAGATTCTTATGCTCCTCCGGCTGGGTTTTCAACGATATCTTTGTTTCAGCCAGCACGGGGAAGGATAGAATAAAGTTCGGCTGTGGTCGAGCAACCACCACCAGGTGGAAAAGTGACTCGAGCAGCGATAAAAGAGGAGCTGTGTCGACTTTGAACAGGGAGAGATAGACGACCAGCTCAGATGGCGAAATCGACTGTGTCGCTAACAAAGTGAACACCTCCAGCACGGCGTGTCGCAAGTCTGAAACGAGTTGAGCAACATTCACGATTAACAATGAGAACAAACCTCACTCCTACGTCAATGATACCTTGGTATTTGGCATCTCTGCTGGTGAATATGTCCCGAAAACCGGCCAACAACTTCGTGATCACCCCAGAACCCGCCAGAGTAGCGCAACTAGAGGCACTTTCTCTGCAAGTGGCAGCGACCTTTCTCAACCCTGCTGTTATGATGGCTCCCCTTTCGTCATCCAAACCTCTGCGTAAGTAACAGATGGTGTTAAATCTTTATCTGTCAATTTCAGGTCTTGGTTAAAAGCGTTCAAACACTCACTGTTCACTGAAATGGATCAACAGGTCGACTGCTAAGGAACACAGAGCGGGATGTGCGTTTGCGTTCCCTCTGGGCTCAACCATTGGCCCATGGGAGTTACCTCTTTTGATGGTGTTGGCACGAGGACTCCTACCGGGTATTTCGATATCAGCTTCATACCCGTCGTCCGCAGTTATATATTCACCAGTGCTGCTGTCATCTGCGACGCAATCCGGCATCGCGTCCATTGTCATGGTTGGCAGCTGTAGCAGGTAGTAAGATTGTTCGATTGCAACAAGCTGTATTTAGAAGGTCTGATAATTATCGTAGTGAATACGTAGAAAGTAACACACTCTGTGCCGCGTGTATTGCGGTATAGTTTCTTCTTGGGCAGGCTTTAACAACGAAATTTTGAGCAAGGCCTCAACAATCACAGCCAATCCCCGGCGCAACTGAACACCCATCTCGATTAGCGATTTTCTCAGCTCCATGACCACGTCGCGACCACCTGCATTGCAAAACACACCTCTGTATTACCGTAAAATTCTGACAAATAAATTGCTGCACCGCGATTCTGCCAGGAGGGGAGGATGGAGTTATCAGGTGTTGAACGTTCTATGAACTGTTTATTGGGATTTTAATCCACAGCTGCGTTCGACGTGCCAAGCTACGCATGGCAGGAACGTATTTGTGATTCATTAAACTCGTTATATAAAACGCTACTTACACAACGGGGACGTTAGGCAGCACGTCAGCAAAGCCTCAAAGAGTCTGTGCGCAGATTTGTTCGTATCTGAAACAGGGACAAAGGCGCTAATAATCCAGATCAAAGCATCTTTCATTGGCCTTAGTCCGTTCCAGAAACATACCTATAATACTGTCCGTGCAAATACGCACGGCCAACATTCTAAACAGCCGCAGGGACTTCTCCGATAATGGATGCGCAGACAGCTCCTGTCGGAACTTTGGACTGCTGAGGGCAACACCGGCCACGGCCCTCCAAACGGCGCTCGCCAGATACAGATTCAACTTGCTGTACAGATCTACACCATTGTCCGGTACCGAAGTAGCTGCCGTTGCCTCGGGAAGATCCTGTACTTCTGGAAAATAGGAGATCGTGCTAACGGGGTCCTCCTCCGCTTCGCCCTGTTCTACGACTGATTCTTTGTCGCTTCGACCAAGTTCGATTCTGTTCAGATCTTCTAGAGATCGCAGTAGCTTTTCAGTTTCATGCTGAAGAGATCTGAGAAGAGAATTTAGCGCGAACCTCTCGAATGTCACAGGACTCGAGACCGCAGAACTCGATCTCCAGATTTCAATGATGACAACGACTTCCAGCAGTGCGTACACACTTCTGGTGAAGATGGTGTCCGATAGTAACGTCAACACTTCCTCCAACCCGTTCGCTTCTGTGAACCACTCGCAAATCTGGGTGTTAACGATCAGGCAGGATATGGCAGAGAGACAGGACTGGACGAGGAACTTGGCAGCCGCGTTGCTCTTGTCGGCTACGTAGCAGGACTTAGCTTTAAGGAAGGTCGGATAGAACACGGATTTCAGCAGCTCGCGCCTAATTTGGAATCTTGAACTGGGTCCTATTTTGAGAAGATGAGCCATCATAACATAACAAAGCTTTGGCTCGTCAGGGGTCAGCAGATCACTGTACAGTTCCAGGAAGTCCCATGACCTGGTGGTCGATCTATCGCAGGTGGGACAGATGTCGGACTCGGAGTAGGCACCTAATTCTTTGAAGAAGGTGCGCTCTAGGAGTGTGACAGCCGGTGAGTAGGTCGCTGGATCGCGTCTCTTCAATAAGGATGAGACGTTAGACAGGAGTATCCTAGGCGGAAAACAGCAACAGGTGCCTGTTGAAGCGCAGACCTCAATTATCCGCACCTGTAGTTCGCTCGCGAAAGTGTGGGATTCTCTAAGAAGGTTGGTAAGAATCATGAAGAGAGAAGAGATACAGCAGGCTTGTTTGCTCACAGCACCGACGATCGGTTGCGCGTACGTGGTGCCGAACACGTTGGTGTGATGATGACTGGGAACATTGTTGACGCAAGATTTGTGTTTCGACCGGCTGCAGTTCTCCGCGTGCGAGATGTCACGTCGCACGGACTTCAAGGCACTGGCTAGCGCGCCTATCACATCTATCACTTTTCTAGCACGAGTTATCGACTTGGCAACGTCAACGCTTGGCAGCTCGACGATCGCTAATATGGTCCTCTCGACGAGCTTGCCGTCCTGGCTCTCTGTGAACAACTGGAACAGCTCGAGAAAGTCCGAGAACTTCTCCACAGCGGCACCATGCTGGTCCAATAGACAGTAAAGGAAGGTCACGATCCCATAGATGGTGGCAAAGATGAACTCCTGCAACAACGAGCCCTCCTCCGGCGAGAAGACGTTCACTGGCTTACTGCAGGCGTCCTCCAGCAGCCTCAGAGTCATCGGCAGGAGTCCATTGTGTATGACAGTGGTGGTAGGCTCGTTGGCTCTCAGAACGCGTTCCAACGCTGTCAGCATAAGCCTCGCGGCTGCTGCTTTCAGAGTTGCACAGTCGGTCCCGGACAAGCCAGTTCCGTCTATGCCAAACTGAAGAGACCACAAAGTATCCAAGGCAAACTTCAGCACCTGTACGGCCGGAGTCTGTTCCGCCGGGGTGTCGTAGTCCCTCAGGCCTTGCAACAGCTGAATGATTAGCAGGCTGGTCTCAAAGTTACTGATTCTAGCGTCCAAGACGGCTTTGATCTTGTCATCGATATAATCCCGAGGCGTCTTTTTCGCTGGTCGGATCGGCAGCTCGTAGAGAGCGGCTTGCCACTTCTGGTCTTCATCGTCCCGGACGACCGAGGTAAAATACTCAAAGTCCATGGGATTCAGGCGTATCTTGAGGGTAAGTGAGCGCGACTGATCCACGCCGTCCGTCAGTAGCTCGGACTCGCTGCTGGCGGTTTCCGGCGTGTTTCGCCGCGTCTCGAACGTCCCAAACAATGATCTCTGTTTATGGTAGACCGGCACCTTGGCTGCGCTGCTTTGCCTCCGACCAGCTCTTCTCCTTGACGCGGCATTGCCTTCGTGGCAGGCGCCGTTCCGGCTGGATCTGGTCGGCTTGCGCTTCGCGTGCGGAACTATGACTATAGTGTCGACAGTGTCGTCGTTACTGTGGAACTTCAAATATGGGTTGGGCTCGCAAATCCTTAAAGGTTTCCCAAGGCCCTTGTTCTCATCCTTCTTTCCGTCCTTGTTGATTTCTTCCTGAAGGGCAACCGGATATAGAGCCACCAGCAGTGCCACCAGTTCTCGTCCACAGGAGAGACCTCTCACTCCTAACAGATGCAGGATCGCCAGGCAACGCCAGCCACGGTCCTGTGACAAGTACTTCTTCAAGTCGACCAGCTCGTTCCCATCAACCCTCTTCGCGCAGAGCTCGTGCACGTCCGAGAGCAGCTCGCAGGCAATCAGAGTGGAGACTCCACCACCGCCGACAGAACTGAAATGGGTATTTCCATGCTACGTCTTATATATCCTAATCTTATCCATCGGAAACAAGGTGCCGTTATCACATATATATCGCCAAGATACGCCTATTGTTCATCCGTTGTGTGTAATCTATTTTCAGTGGGACATGCAGTATCTACGAAGAATGTTTTCCGCTTGGAATCGCTGAACATTTCGGGTGCGCATACCGATCTCTCTCTCTGGGGAAGAAGTGATCTGTGCGGCGAGTGCACGTGTGAGAAAGTGACCGCACGCGGCGAGCCGGAGACAACATTTGAACGCGAAGGAGATCGCGTGTCAGGATCAGATTTTCCCTCCGCGGTTACCGATGCTCGTGACTAAATCGTAAAAATAGTCAGTCCTTCTCCTTTAGTTTCATCGGATGCGCGCCCGATATTGTGGGAACTCAAGTATCACCAACACGATCGACAGGGATCTATCGTGTCAGAATACGCGCATTCGTTATCGACCGATCGGATCTTACCAAAACGATAGGGCATCTTTGACGTCGCGGCCTTCTCGAACTTGTGCGAGCAGTTCGGAGAGGAACACGTCCAGCCAGGATGATTTCTGAAATGAGGAAGATATATTACTGACCGCTCGTGCGTCATTCGTCGCGAATCGAAGCCGGCTTTATCAGGTTGATAACGTTAACGAACTACTAATTACCGCAATCGTGAGGTATATAAATAATCCGGTCTCTCGCCGAAATTCGGCTGCCGGGCAAAATAGAGATATCAGCCGGATGATGAAATAAATCAAACAACTGAGACCACGCCGCAACCGCGCTGCGCAACAGTACCGCAACGCAGCAAGGTTGCTGATCTTTGATATATTCTTCAAAATACTAAATCTCAGATACTATTGTACATTGTTTTTAATTTCGAATTTTTTTTAATTGCGAATTTCAAATATCGATCGGTGAACCGACCATAAACACATGATTCACAAAGGAAAGAACCCTGTGGAGAGCCATTGTAGATCCTAGGTAATACGCAGTAAATCTCGGTGTAAATTCCGTGCCTACGATCCTAGATAACGATTCTACTCAGAAACTAGAAGTGGTCACGAATTCATATTCGCCGGTTCTCTCGCATAACAGCGCAATGCGAAATCGATACTGTTTACGTTACACGAGACGGAGATCACGCGCCCTGTGTTTCGCTACTTACAGCCAAAGTATCGGCACGCTGGCTGCCATCGAGCGCGACTTGTATGTCATCCCGATGCAGCGTCGCGCGAGGCTAAAGTGCCACTTAATGGCGGGGGTATTGGAACGATTCATCACGATTACGAAACGGAGTCAGGTAAAGGATGCGCGAACCGAGCGGGAAATCTTCGCGATTAGAAACGTCGAGATGAAAGAATGCCAAGGTAAAGGTGACGTTACGTGCGCGCAACGCGAAACTGAGTCTGGAAGAACGTGGATTAGAGAAAGTACGGGAAGAAGAACTGGAAGAAGCCGGAGTACCTCGTAACTCTGCGGTTCCGCATGGATGAAGTGGTCCCAGAAAATTTGCAGCCTGTTGGTGGAAGCCGAAGACATACCGAGACGTTCCTCGTACTCTTTGTCGTCTTCCTCCTCGCGATCCTCGGTCCTCAGTCTGGTGTCCTCTTCATAGCTCATCAGCTCGTCGGAGGTGAACCACGGGCACAGGGTGGCCTCGGACAGGTTGCGAGGAGCACCGGTGGCGCACGTAATCCGATCACCTGTAAACGATCAGAGAGAGATCTTTGTAGAGACAACCGCGTCCGTGATCTTTGAGACGCTCGGACGCGATCCTTGTCACTGACAGATGGCTAGCCGATCCTCCCCGAGTCGGATCTCCTCGGCTTCGACTAGCTCCCGCATCCACACAGTAACGGCGTTGTGCCTCCTCCTTCTTGGACGCGAAACGCGAACAAGTTCGCGTTACCACGACGCGATCGCTTGGTGCATGCGTCTCTGTCGATCAACTGCACGCAGCTTACATAACATCCCTACGAGTCCACGGCAGACCAGTTTCCAGCGTTCGCGGGAAGCCTGCAAGCTTCTCGACCCGCGAAGCACAAGGCAGTGGAGAGCCCACGAGAGCTGGAGGGAGGGAGCAAGAGAGAAAGAAACAAGATCGGTAACCTCGGGCTCTCGTAAGCATCACTACGACCGCCGTCGTCGACTATGACTGTGGTTGTATGAATGTGGTTGTAAGAAGGTAAGTGTGAATGCATGGTTGCACGAGTGCAACAAGCTAATAATTATCAGTCGATGACGGAGGATTTTGCGTATTGTGTAGTAAAATATTTGTTGTTAATTTTTAGTTGATTGCTCTAATCGGTCTACAATTTCTTCTAATTGGATCAGCTGACACAGTTCGTTGGTGTTCGGAAGCTCGAGTCTACCGACTTATCAACCTCCGTTCTTCCTCGAATGCTTTATCACTGCAATACAGCGACGATACTTCTTTATTTCTCGTGATCGCCGAACACGAACTAGCCTAGTCCACCGGAAAGGACCACCGCTGTCAATGCCCTCGGTGGATACTGGTCGCCTATCTCGCAGCAGATATTCCTTTCCGCGAGCTCGTTTGCTCGGGGAGATCACGACCCCTTTGAGTGATCGGCTATCGTGCCGGTCAAGCGACAATGATTTATGACCGTGTCTTCTAGCAGAACTTTTTACCGCGACTCGCGAGAACGGTGGTCATTGATCCTAGGCTTTCCTAACTCCTCGAAGATAAAAACGAGGTGGACCAACGGGTGAACTGCGGGAACAGGGCCCGACACACGAAGGTCGTTCTCAACGCCATGTAATCACCAGCTGGGAACAAGGGGCACTGGCTGACGGCGAGGAAAACTCCCGACTCAATTCGAGTCGCTCGCAAGCGCCGAGAGATACGGAACACGCGGTGGTAAACGACTGCTAGTTCGGCTGCCGGCTGATCGCGGTGACTCTTCGGCATCGGGATTCCCTGGAGGAAGGGGGCAGACGAGCCCCCGCCGCTCGCATCCGGCCCTCCAATCCGCTTCCTTCCTCGACGGAAGCTCTTATGATTCATGAGACAACAGAGAAGACTGTCGAAATCGGAGTAATAGGACCAGGGGTACAGTTGTTACTGGGGGTGTCGAGACAGGTAGGCAAATTGGTCGCATTCGTGACTATGATCACATAAACCATCTGGAAGTCTGAGAGCAAACTTCTTGTATAATTATTTCGTCGGATATCGTGATTAATCGTTACGAAATCAACGATAAAAATGTGACGGCTAGCCAACAACCCCGTGTACAACCACGACAGTTTAACTAATTGGTAACGCTGCCACCTGAAGTGGCAGCCTTCTCATTCTCATAATACAGCACATGTTAATACAGCTTGATAGGTTTAGTGTTAAACTATTGTTCTTTAGAGTTGTAATTTTTTGGGGGAATTCTGCAAATGACTTCTTAATTGAACGAAGGTTGTCACCGAATGTGACGACCACCGTATTGTTTCGCGGTTGGCCAGCGGTACGAGAGAAACGTACGGGGTGTCGCCCATGATTCTAATTATCGGTCATTCCTGCCACGGCCCCGTCAAACAACCGATAACATCGGCCGAACACGTGCAAACAATTGAAAACATTCAGTTTCAAGCGGCGGAGCGGTCGCTTGGTCGTAATTGCCGATCAATCTTTGACTCGTACACACCACAGTGCTTGGCCCGTTGTTGTGTGCGCCACCGCGATTATCTGGACGGAGTTCTACCCCATTGTTTCTTTAATTAGCCTCCTCTCTCTCGGCAACGAGACGACTCGCGATAATGACGCTCGACCGCGTGTTCGCGAAAAACGACATCGTCAATGTTTGTCCCGGTGCGGATACTTCTCGCGTATGTCGGCAAAAAGAAGTAGATTGTAAACTATCTCTCACGTTCTCGGATCCCCAGGATTCGTCCGTTTGATTTGATCAAAAGGATAAGAAAAGACGTAAGACAAACCTCGTCATATATACATTTTGGTTACCTACATAGGGGCTGAATAACTCTACATTAAAATAATTTACGAATCCTAAATTATTGTTTTTTTGGGACTAAGTTGATTCGTGATTGAAATTCCTGTGAAAAGATGAATGCGATCATGGATTACAGATTTTCAAAAGCTGTGAAATAATGGACTGTTCAAACGTTGACTTTATCTAGAACAGTAAATACTCGAACGCGCTGCATTGTGTACATACACGGATAGTGCTTGTGTAATTGATTAACACCGAAGCTACCGAGCTCTAAAAGTAACTAATATGTGTTGCTTTATAAGAATAACAAGACTAAATTTATTCAGATCTTACGCCGCTCCTGTTATAATGTGACCCTTGAATAATAGAATCGATTCAATCGTTTCTTGGGAAAGGGTCTTCAAAATTTCAAGACTTTAAAAATAAACAATGCGCGACCGTCCATTTTGATCGGCACGGAAAGTTTACTGTTAACCGATTGGTTCCTAAGACTACCACATTTCGATGGCACTATGGCCGTTGTATTTCGTTAAAGTTCAATTATCAACGGGTGGAAGAGAGATTAGACTGTCGTGTAATCTCGGCCTTGATTTTTGAACTCGAATCGAACAATCGTCTCGAACGATATTCGAACGACTTTGTCGATCGATCAATCGAATCGATCAGCCTAAAAAAAGGCGCGAGAGTGGCGCCTACTTAGTCTGTGTTTAAAATTTTCTCCGAACTTTTTCTCGAGTATCGATCGAGATGTAGACCTCGCAACAAACAGTCAACCAAGATAGTGGTTGACCTTCGATCCTCTCGTTACGTAGCTGATCATTAAGATATACGCCCGGACTTTTCTCCCTCTCTCCCACTCTCTCTCCCTCTCTCTATCTATCTATCTATTAATCTCTATCTCTCTCTATTAAAACGTTTTCTCTGGGAGCGTGATTCGATCGTGCTTTTTGAAATTGCAGAACGGTTCCCGCCGTTGGTGTTGCTGTGCGTAGTGAACGTGCGCAAACGCCAATTACGGCGAATGTCACACGGGAGGTAGGAACGGAAGCACTTCGACTTTGACCCAAGATGGCAATGATTTTTCGAGAAGCACGACCGAATCTCTACTCCCACGGAACTTTCGTTACCTGAATTGTGTCGGCAGATCTAGATTCGATGCGGGAACCAGAAACGTTACGTCACGATTCATAGATAATCAGGATAACAACAACAGTCACCATTGTTCCTCTTCGTACTGTTCGAAGCGCGTGCGGTGATCGTGATTGGGCACTAGAAGCAGGAATTGTTATTCTCACCCTGGCCGCGATTTTTGCGCCACTTTTAAAGTACTCGCTAGTCCATGCACTTGCGCGAGATTTTTTACTTCGACACCGACGAATAAACCGGGTAAAATATAGATACTTTTAACCCGAAGGGAAGCGGTGCACGTTGTTAACCTTAATGATTCTTTATGTAAATAGAACGGTCCGTTGTTCGGCGTCGCTGCCACGAAAAGATCTTCGACGAAAGAGGAGTATTGATTTCCATCGAAACAATAGCACGTTGACGGACAAGACTTTTCAGGGACGCCGACAAGATAGATTCGTAATTTCATGTAATTGTTAATTTAATTAACTGCGAGTACCACGAATGGTGCCATCTGGTCTCGTCCGAGACACTCCTTCGAACCGTCAGACATCGAAATTGGACTGATGGCCAGGTGTATTTCATAGAAAGTGTTCCTAACCTCGATGCATGCAGGATTCTTCATGAAAGTGTAAATAAATAGACGGTAAATCGTTTATTGGGAAAATATGACCGTCTGGGAGAGATTACGGAATCCCTGCGGTTGGAGGTCCGGTGCCAAGCAAATTTCCGTCGATGCCATAATACCCATCTTTGTGGTCCCCACATTGGCAGTGATAGCTGCTCAAACAGTACTATGGACTGTCATTATTTTCGTGACCACTCCATTGTTGGTGTATTATTTGCACCATAATTTTCTGAGGTTCTTGCTGCGCACAAAATTCTTTTTAATGTGGACAATCACCAGCGTGGTCATGCTGATGCTGATCTTTGAGATCAGTGTGGTACCTTTGTTAGAGATCCTGCCTGAGGAAAACCTAGTATTTATAATCTGTGTCGTAGGAGGTATGGTCTGTGGTTATAAAACCAGATTAAATGCAGACTCTGTCACTCAGGAGAGCGCATTAACTCAAGGTTTGGAGTTAGGAGAAGGCAGTGGGGAACTTTGCGTAACTTGTAGAAGGAGAGCACCTCCAAAAGCTCATCATTGTCGAATGTGTCAGACATGTATTCTGAATAGGGAATATCATTGTAAATGGTATATTTTTTCATTGTACAGAAATTAATCTTTATCTAATGGAATGATGCAAACTTAATTTTCTACCATAGGTTGGATTGTTGCATAGGCTCCAGTAACTTGAAATGGTACATGGGATGCCTGTTCTTCTCTGCAGTTGCTTTTATCTATGGCTCCAATTTAACCATGACCAGTGTCTGCCATCCGTTCATACTTATCGGTACTGTCCTTTTACCAGATGACTGCAGTGACGTGTATCATCAGTTGGAGTAAGCATTTCTTTGGATGGTTTTTCATTGAGTTATTGTAATTAATCGAGGGCACACAATCTGCTGAAATTAATTATAATACGGGATGCGAGATTATTCTTGAGGGGGAGCACAATACTTGTCATTATTGAGATTCTCAAAATTAAACTGGAAAGATACCGAGGATCTACAATACAAACTTCAAAAATCGTCAGATAGTGATAATTGTCGAGACTCGCGTTAACTCGTCGTAAATATTGTAATATCTCTTATTTGCTTTCCGACAAATATAAAAGTTGAATAGATAACGTGTCGCGCAACTGTGTTTGCTTCAAATACCCAATCAATATATAATAGCTTATATATTGTTCCAGCATTGCCCTCTGCTTCATCTCGGCGCTGTACAGCTTGCTGGTTGGCACCGTGGTACTTTTCTATTTAATATACCACGTCTGGCTAATATACCTTGGCACAACATCAAACGAACGACGTCTCCTCGATGCCGGAAGCCAATATGATAATGGGATACTGAAAATCGTGTCCCGATTGTTTTGCTGCAAAACTTAGATATTTAATTTAGACTAGATTATTAAATTTAGTTCTTACTTGGTGGATGATGTTTTACGTTACGCGGAGGACGTTAAAAGTAAATGTCAAACAATGAGGCTGAAACGTCGGGCGCTTGGGCGGTATGTGAATCATAATGTGTATTCCAATAATTAGTTCAAGCACACTTTTCTCTATCAACATCCTTTAACGCTCATTTGGAATCTTTCGTTTTAATAGCTAAAAACGATTCATACAAAAGTCGTTGCTCCGTAACAAGACACATTCAAATATGAAACAATTGATCTCGGTTGGCATACCACTTAACTTTTATTTTACCATTGTGCACATTATTTATATATCTATTGTAACTGTGATAAAGCGGCCATTGTACGATCATCGCAATAAATTGTATCAATCAATTATGTATGGTACATTCAAACACGAAAACGAGAAAGGATAAAGTAAGAGTCATAAACGTTCGTATTTCTTCTATTAAACATTACCATTGTAATTTCAATCTTCTAATGCTACGCCCCTCAGTTTGGGATCAAAGTCAGGTATCACCGTTTGCACCAATTGCCTCAATTCTTCTTTTCTTCTCTCGCTTTCTGCAATATCCACGGCGATCGTGAGATACTTTCTCCACATGGAGAAATGTCTTGCCTTCAATTTTTGTTCATAACAATCGTTAGCTAACTCCTCATTGCGTTTACGTTCTGCTTTCAGTTCCAAAATTACTGTCCGCCATGAATCGAAGTACCTATCCAACAGCTTCATGTCGCAGAAGTCCGCAGCGACCTGGTGTTTCGAGTTTACCTCCTTCGCCATCCGCTTCCATTCCCTAAACGTACTGATCATCAAGCTCCTGTAGTAGAAGGACTCTGCGACCGCGATCTTCGTTTCACACACCGTCTCAGTCTCCGTTTTCCAGAGCACAAACATCCTCCTGACCAGGTTGCGCCTGTACCAAATGTCCGCCTTCTTCGCGTTGCTCTTCTTCTGCTCGACAAGGATGTACAACGGGTCGATCAGGTACCGGCGCAGCAGATACTTGCGATGAAATTGGTCCGCGACATTGTTCAGCTTCTTCTGCCTCTCGATTTCTCGAAGCCTGTTCTGCTCTTGTTCTCGTCGGAGTCTCCTCGCCTCAGCTGCAGCCTGTGACAAACGCGCAAAAATCTCGAGGTGAAATTCATGCCAACACACCATCTGATCCCTCGCACTATCTGACCTCTTGTTGCAATCTCCTCTTCATCTGTTCCTCCTCTAATCGAGCAGTCTCCTCCCGCTTCTTCTGCTCCTCGAGTCTTATCCTGCGGGTCTCCTCCGCCAGTTTTATCCTCTCTCGCCTGGCCTCTGCACGGGCTTCCATCCTCGACAAGAATTTAGGCGGATCCGGCGCTTTGTGAGGCACCGTCAGACTTTCGTCCCTTGTAGGAGGAAGACACCATCGATTGACTCTCATGAATAATTACTGAATAGTTACCTGTAACCAGCTTGTTGCATCAACTGGATCAACGTCCTTCTGGTCATCTTCCCGCAGAGGGTCAGCGCCGTTTTAGCCGTGTCGATCGTCTCTCTCTCGGCCTTGTAGATCACTTTCTGTGCTTCCTTCAACTTCAGTTCCTCAATAACCCTGCTCTGCTCTGCCAATTTGGCTCTCTGCTCATCTATGATCTTCTTCTGGGCGATTAGTCGGCTTTGAGCCGGTGACTCGATCACAACAGGCCTTAAAAAGACGCTCTTCTTTTTCGTACCACTAATCTCTCTTGTGACTACATCGTCTTCCCTGTTCCTAGACTTCTTAATCTTCATCAAATCCCTTTGACGCTCCGTGATCGCGCTTATAAACAAGTCGATCTTCCTCTCGTCCGAGACTCCTGGATCCTCTTGTAGCTTCTCAAGCATTCTCGCGTTTCTCGCTTGCATTCTCCAGGCGTCGAAATACTTCCTTCTCAGCTTGAAAGTCATGTTCTCTCGAATCTTCGTCCTGATTTCCCGCAATCGACACTCCTCCTTCGCGTTCTCCCGCAGAACATCGAAGCATTTTCTCAGGATATCTAAACGATGCAGTTCACTCTCAGAGTTGGGCTTATCCGTGATCATCACCTTGATATTCCCGAAGTGCAATAATTCTCGCTCCGTCGTCTCCGGACCCTCCCTCCTCTGTATCTTCGTTGAGGAGTCATCAATCTCATCAGTTTTTGGAACGAAATTTATAGTGCTCTCTAAACTACACCTCCTTTCTGTGCTCTTCTCGAAAACGAGCCGCTAAGTATTAATTTTCTATAACTTGTGGATTCAATGGAATTATTATTTTTGAACCTACCTTGCGTCGGGTCTTCATACAAGAATCCCAGAACTCATCGTCGTCCGAGGGCGCGAAACTCCTTCTCTTGCAGGCGTAAGGGTCGGAGAACTTCGGCCGGGATCTGAGCACTTCCGATTCGAATCTCCTCAGTTCCCTTTCCAGAAATCGTTGCTGTTTCTTCAGGAACGACTGCGTCTCCTCCTCCTGTGCCAATAATCTGAGAATTCGATGGCTTTTTTAAATCCACGCTTAATATTTTAATTAGGGAATGTCCATACCTCTTTGCCTCCGCGAAGACCGAGCATTTCGTGGGCGAAGCGGAAAGATCCTCACGGAGGATCCGATGTCTCGCATCCATGATCAAGTTCGGATCGAGGAACGTCTTTCTCTCATCCTGTGTCATTCGGTGCTTCTCCGAAGGCTGGAAAATGTCCACGTTTATCATCCGATCCATCAAATCGGTTACCTGGTTTGCGCGACTCATGGCAGGTTTATTTTTAACGTTATAATTCGCGAGCACAATATATGCTTGTATCGTAACGCTGTACGGGTTTCGTGTTGACGCGTTGTTGTTTCGTTGTTAAGGAAAGTTATGAAAGATACCCCCTGTACACGCAGCTGTGCCTCCCCATCCCCATTCATAAGTCAGGGGGTGGAGGCGAGCGATCGAAAACGCCATCATTTACATTGTCTTCGGAAATCTATTCTTTACGCTTCATTATTATTTTACTACCGCTCGTGTATATATTAGAGCCTAGAACAAAATATTTCATTCGTTAGTAACTTTAAATATGTCTTGCATAAAACGATTCTATGCATTTTCGAATGCAACGATTCTTTTATATTTAAATAAACGTATATATAGGGAGATTTAACGTATGCTGACATATAAAATATATTAATAGGGCTCTCGGGAAATATAATAGATAATTGTTAACTGATTAATGACTATTTGGAAATGGAATGGAAATGAATTCAAAATTCTTCGAAAGACGAACTCGTTACTGATCTTGCTCAGCGATTCGAAGTTTTCCCGCCATAGCAGCGGTGCTCAGCCAACATTATGAAACTGATAACGTCGATTGTTGACGAGCTAGTGTGCCTGCAGCAGGTGCATCATATCAGAGGGCAAAAAGTGCGTCGACTTCGAAAATTTATGCATTGAGGATGGTAAGTTTTTCTCTTCCTAAGACAAACAATAAATCGTTTCGCGGTTATTGTTGAAATGATCGATGGCGTTGCCGTGACTTATCAGCTGTCCCGAAAGTCGCTCGAATGCAATCGTTGTGGTTAAAGATCTCCGATTTCATTGCCTCCATTCGTATTGCGATAGCATTTTCAAAGTACGTTTCCAGCAGGTAATGGACGTTACGAAATCCCTGGTGCAAGACGAAAACTAAAATGAATCAAAGGGGCCCTCCTGAGGGGGCCCCTGTTAGTTCCTTTGAGATTCCAAACATTGAGAAAGTGTCTGACACTTCGGTAAATTGGCCTGCAGATCATTCCCTCCACTCGTCGGTGTGCGACCAATCCAAAAAGATGAGTAACAAGTTGTTATTTTTGACTGTAAGTAAACACATACTATTATCACCTGTAAGCTCTTCCTTCAGAGAACCAGCGTAATGTTTGCACCTTTTTTTTTTTATCAGGTGGAGTATGTGGAAGATCAGTCCAGAGAATATCCTCGACTATTTCCAACTTACGAACAGGTCTCCTTCTCCCCTAGAGCTACTTCTCCACTCTCTGATTTTGAACACCGTGTCAGTCCCCTTGATCCCAATATGAGTTCGGCAGCTAGGTATTCTCCTACTCCTGTACAGCTTCCACCATCTCCTTTTCATAATTCTGTTGTTGTTCTGCAAGGTCCATCTTCTCCTCTAATATCCCCACCAGAGTCTAATGAGAGAACCAATGTCAACTATGTCTCTCAGTTGAGTCATCCAATTGATACACAGACTGTACAGCAAACAGACAATACACCTGACTTTGTTGCCAATGAAAATGAAGAGCAATTGGTCTCCAGTGTTGGTAGCGAATTGATTTTGATGCAAGGTAAATTTCTTGTTATTATTTTCAAAGAACCTTCTATTCAAATTCGAAAATGTATTGCAGAAACCAATTCTGGATTAGAATCTCCAGCAGCACCATTGATGCTAGCAGGAATGCCTAGCACAGACTTTACATTAAGCAGAGATTTTCTCGTGATGCAAGACGATCAAATGAACGTTATGAACTCGTTCAAAGCTCAAAACATCGACGTGGACGATACCACTTTGTCTTCTGCTGCAGAGAATTCGAACAAAGAAAATAAGGCAGATACTTTACCAGTACCGAAAGATCAAGACATGAACGAAATTTTGCTAAACACTAAGGAAAAGAAAGAAAGCGAGAAACAGAACGTTAGACGTTCCAAGCGTCGCATAAACGATAAGAAAAATGCCTGTACGTAAGCAACGCTTTCCCAATTGTATTCACGTATTACTGATCTTATTTATTACTGCAGGCTGCGACGAAAGCGACGACGTCTGTACCGGAGACAATTGTCCATCGCACAATGTGTGCACCATAGCGGATCAACCTGTACCAGCTCGTGCTATTGCAACACTGCCAGGATCATACCTCTCCATAAATAAGCTATCCAGCTCTGATGTCGTATCGGGCGGTTCAGATTATGGAGTATTCGCGAAACGTTACATACAGAAACGTACCCAATTTGGACCTATAGAAGGCATCTTGTATCCCTACGATGGTACCCCCTTTAAAAACGAGTTGCCGTTGCTCTATGAAACCGAGAACGAGGAACTACTCAAAGTAGACGTTTCAAACGAAAGTGTGTATCTGATACTTAAATGAACAATGCAATTTAAATGATTATTGAAAATGTTTCACGTACGTTATAGATGCATCGAATTGGATGCGTTTCGTTAGGCCTGCATTGACGTATAAAGAACAGAACTTAGTAATTTGTCAACAACGCGATAGAATAATATTTCTGACGACGAGACACATCTTACCAAAAGAGGAACTCAAGGCTGGTCCCAGTACCGATTACGCGATTCGCCGAAATTTAACGTCGTTGAAACCCGTGCAAGAGACTAAGGACGATAAAGGCATGTAAAACATTCGTGTACAAATTAATAGTAATAAATAACACGTATTAATTACAGATTCCAAGAGTCAATTGTCCTGGCCACGGTTGGAGGACAATCATTCTCGTCGCGTGAAAGTATTCCACAGAAACTTAAAGGAGAAAGAAAATTCGAGGCAAAACAATTCAAAGGAATGGAAATGTTTGGTTTGCGGGTTAATCTTTCGAAAACCGGTGTTGCTTAATATACACAGCCTTGCTCACGGTACAGAAAAAATTAAAACGAAGATACAAAACATAACTTGTCCGCAGTGCGGACTGCGGTTCCAGAAACAAAAGCAGTTGGTCAGTCACGTTTATCAACACGGACGATTATCGGCAAAGAGATTGGCTCATTTGTCCACGTACAAGTGTTCAATGTGCTACAAGAGATTCGCCACAAAAGTACGGCTGCAACAGCATTGTTTGGTACATGGCGCCGAAGACCAAAAACCACTGCCATGCAATATTTGCTTTAAAAGATTCATGAACAATTCGGCGCTGTCGTGTCATCTAAAAACTCACCGAGGTAAATCGTGCATGCATCTAGTAAGAATTCTCGAAAGGGTTCGAATCTTGATGTCCATTTCATCGATGTTTAGAGAACAAGCAAGTGTTCGAGTGTCCTATGTGCCGGCAGCTGTTCAGCCAGAGTATTACGTTGAAAGATCACATTGAGTCTCATAAAAAGGAGGATGGCACTTTTTGCTGTCCTTACTGCCAAAGAATATTTATGAAATATTCTGTAATTCGTAAGCACATTAGAGCGCATCATTGTGAAAGAAAGCACAAGTGTCAGGTCTGCGCTAAACGATTCGCGACGGTGGACAAACTGCAGATGCACCTGCTGAAGCATTCCGATCACAGGTACATTTCAATTTATGTATCGTAGATGGAGAAATATTATGGGTACTTAACAATGCTTTTCCCACAGAGAGTTTCACTGCGCTAATTGCGGCAAACAATTCAAGAGGAAAGATAAACTGAAGGAACACATGACCAAACTGCACAATTCGCAAACAGCTACCGAAGAACAAATGACTCAAGTTACACAGACCAAGAAATTCGTTCCAAAGGTATTACTATTAACTTGACACATGTAATGTTTAATATGGCGTTCATTAATAATTTTATATTATACGAGCAGGTGAATCCGAACGACTACAATCGCTTCATTTACAAATGTCATCAATGCCTAGTGGGCTTTAAACGAAGAGGAATGCTCGTAAACCATCTAGCGAAACGTCATCCTGACGTTGCACCGGAATCTGTCCCAGAATTAAACTTACCGATTTTACGACAGACGAGGGACTATTACTGTCAATATTGTGACAAGGTTGGATACGGTTCATCTCAAAAGCGAGTCGGTTCGTATTTAAATAACACTGTTCTATCGCGTTGTAGGTCTATAAAAGCAGCAGCAAACGTAAAGCACATATCATGAAGAACCATCCGGGAGCTGCTTTACCACCGAGTAACAGACAAAAGGAGTCCGATTATTCTGATTTACCGAACCCAACGTTTAGCCAAACTGTCGGTAGCATCACCACCACTCCTCAGGGTTGTCAATGGTGCCACAAACAATACGCTAGCAAGGTGTGTACCGTAATCAGCGAATCAATTCGTACCGATTTGAAGAGAAAATCAAAGGAAATAATTATCGTAGGCGAAGCTGTTGCAACACCAACGGAAAAAACACTCGAATCTGATGGAACCAGCAGATCAAGTGCCACGTTCCCGGAATCGGCAGCCACAGAACCAGAACCAACCGCCGGTGCTTATCGAGGATCATTTCGTGTTGTCAGATTACATTCAGGCGTGCGACACAAGCTCCGAGTTTTTCAAACCGAAAATAATCAAACTGTCCGATGACGTTGATCTGATAAGCAACGGGTTGGAACTGGTCGGTCAACAGTTTGTCCGTATGCGCGATATACGTTGAAACGAGCCGTGGCAGCCTCGACACGGGGTCTTGTCAATTTACTGAGATATGAATCTCATGAAATTTGTGCACGGTAGAGGAACACTGTGCTTTTTGCTGTGGTTGCCGAAACACGGAGGCCATCGTGGTTGGCCGGGTATGCAATTTCGGCTCCGCAGCTTTGTCGTGGGCGCAAGTGCGAAACACTCAGCGCCCATTTGTTGGTTGTTAGACGGTTGCCGTCAACGAAGTCGTTGCGGCCTTGGAAGAAGTATTGGAAAACTTTGTTGGAAACGGAGTATACACGCACTATTTTCTGGACAACAAATCTTTCAGCCTAACGGGGCAAAACAGAAATGAATAACAAAAATGATTTAACGCCTAATGCTACACGCACATGAACACGTACACAAAACGGGTGAACATACACACACAGAAACATGGAGATTTAAGACTAAAAACACAACAGGGAAACATGTAGTTGTTGAGATCCTTTGCTCAAGCTGTTACGAGTACAGAGCGCAAAACAAAAAACTAAGGTAGAACAAGAGAAATCCTTGTACTGTCAGCACATCTCTATCCTGTCTCTCTTTCTATCTCGTTCTCTCTCTCTCTCTCTCTCTCTCTCTCTCTCTATTTCTCTGACATTAACTCCTAGTAGTTTACTTTGAGAAATTTAATGAGAAAAATGCTTCAATTCGATGTGATTCAATTATGGATGTTAGGCTGGTCAAACTGTTGACAACACGAGCCTGGTTTAAAGTGAAATTTAAACTCGGCTTGGATTTGAAGAGGACAGTGGTCCGCTGAATCTTAGATCGGTGTGATGAACCGTCTATGCAATACGATACCTTTTTTTATAGACCCGATTAATAGGTATTATCTACGTGTCGCGTTCGGCTTTCATAATAAAACAATTGTCTGTAGTTTACACATGAGAATGTTCTAGTCCTTGATGGATTGTTCGCGTTTTACCTCTCTCGTAATTGAAACACACACACACGCACACCATAAACACACAGTTTCGTCGCGCGATCTTTTCGTAATTCTGTACTTCCGGTGACCTTGGATCTTCAATCGAATGCGGGTCCATTTTCACGAGGATCGCCACGCGAGCTCGCATCCATCACACACTCATCGAATTGAACTAAACAAGGTTGATGAATCGAAAGGTATTCAATAGTTACTTAGGCGAGAAATGCTTTTGTCTGTGCGAATCCCTCGCGATGCATGTAGAAACACATCCATCGTCGACTAACATATCGGCCGGAACGAATACATACAACAAAATTTTATTTTCCACGCGATTGTCGCGCATGTCGTGCCGAAGCGAAGACAAAAAAGTGCATGTTCGTTAATGTTGTTGAGTACATGGAGAACTGTATTGTAAACATGACTTAAATAAAGTTACTCGATGACTGATGCACGCGCCCGATTCACTGTACCATATTGTAAGCCTAAAACATATCGGCCGCCTGCCGAGATCATTGTCAAACCAGGCGTATTGTATCTTCGGCTTATAGCATCCTTGCTTGGGTTGTCGGCCGTGCGGACAAACTGTAAACTAAATTCCTCGTGGACCGGGTCGCGGATGTAGGTCAGCAAAGAAAAGGTCCTTTGACTTGCTAAAAATAGAGATCGAGTCGGCGTGCGGAACGGGACCCGTTCGCTGACGAGGGTATTGCCCTCCGAATAATAGGGATGGGATCGGTTCAGGATCAGCGAAATCAAACGATGTCGGCTCGTAATAAAAATAAAACGTTTGTTAACAGTTCGTATGAAGAGTTCTAACGACGCTACGATCTTTTTATATAAATACTGTGAAAATACGACACGCTGACTCTTACATCGAAGTATTCGTAGGTACATGCGTATAAATCTATGAAATCCACAACATTCGCGGCAACGACTATAATACTTATTAGTTGCGGCACCCGAGCGACCAGGTCGCGCGATAACGTTTCGCATGGCGATCGGGAGAGACCGCGCTTATGGTACAGTGTTCTTCAGTGTCTTGTCTGCGGGCCCTCTTCCAACTTACGCCAGACAACCTGTAGCGAATCGTAAGGTGAATTATGCTACTATCAGACAGTGACAGACTACTGAGACAGCAAAGTACTAACGTTACACATTTCCCTAACTAGAGCCTTCTCCCCGTCGTGACCGCCCTCTCTTTCAAGCTGTTCCCTGACCTCGAGAACCTGAAGAGCTCGCACCACAGCTTCCGGCCGACCTCCCAGATGAGGATTCTCACCGGGACTATTCGGATTCTCCCAAATCTCACCGGGAGGCACCTCCCACCCTTGTGCCCGTGCTTGCAACACGCTTTTGTCCTCCTCCAGCTGCTTTACTCGCTGCTCCAAACTTCTCACGTACTGCATTGTTTGATCTGGAACAGTTCTCCGGTGTCAGGTAAACCCAAAGTCCATTTACCGTGAACAAATAATCATGGAACCTCTTTCAAATTACCATTGAAGGTGGACGCGTGCCGAGGTCGAGGAGGCGCGCTCTCCTCGGCATTCGTGCTTGAGCTGGACCCGTCTCCGTCATCCCTCTGACCGCCGCCTCGCTCTTCGTCCAGGTAGAGGCAGAGCTCCTTGAGCTCCAGATTGTCCTTGATTAATTCCTGCTGTTTATTGTCCAACTGACGCAATTTGTTTTGGTAGGCGGAGACCTCCTGTCGCATCACGCTCGCTGTGTACCTCCCGAACCTCTGCCATTCCCTGGCCAGCTTGCGGCCCTTTTGTCGGTCGTCGTCCAGGAAGCAACAAAGATCCCTCAGCTCCTGGTTATCGTCGCTCAGTCTTTGGTTCGCTTCCTTCAGCGCGCGCAGTTCACTGAGCTGTGGGAAAACGTGTTTCTTTCAATCCGGTGCTGATATATTCAATCAGCATCTCGGTTAACGGGGATTATGCGTTGCGTGATCTCGGGGCATTAAATGCATCGGCCTGTCGCGTCTTACCACTGCGACTCGATCACAGACGGGCACACGTGTGCGACCCGCGTGACCTAGAAGAAACCCGAAAACCTGGGACCAAAGACTAGAGAAAGAGAATAGTAGGTAAAGATATGCTAGAGTTTTCACGAAGCGCGAGATCACTTTCTATTTCCAGCGACTAGACCTGTTTATCCACGCACCTAACTTCGACTCGGCTTTTAGGTTGATCATCACTCACCAAGCTCTGTATCTGTCGATTCTGCTCAGCAGCGAGCCTCGCGATGTCGGTCTCGGTCTTGCGGACGAACTTGAGCATCTCCACGGGTCCGAGTCGGAGGAACTCGTCGTCGGTGATCCTCTGTCTGATGGGCGGCGTTTGTGCAGTGTTTACCGTGGGAGGATACTGACCGTTAGGCGGCAGGTACTGACTTTGGCCGACCTTGGCCTGAAGATAGCCGGTTTTCGGCACGGCCGCTGCTGTCAGGGCAGCGTTACCGCCTTGAGGATGATGCCGGTGCTCTATTCGAGGCGAGTACTTGCCCTGCGCATCCTTCTGCTGCGGGACCGGTCGCGGCTGCGATGATTGGTGATGATTCAAGATCACCGGAGGACCTTGCACGCCGGTCGACACGCCGGTTGGCACGGAAGATGGTCCAGTGCCGAAGTGAGGATGGTTCTTAAGAATCCCGGTGGTCGGCTGCGGCGGTGGCTGATATCGCGGTGGCACTTGCTCCACTGTCGCTGGCTTGATCACGTGCGACGGCTGCTGCTGCTGCTGCTGTTGCTGCTGCTGCTGCTGCGGCTGGGACTTACTCTTATTGGACATCGCGGCTAATTTAGCTTCGGGCAGTATCGTGTCCCATTTCAAAAAGTCCACCACTGCGGCTTCCTCGTAGCCCGGCTCGTCTCACGAGAACTTGCCAAGATCTGGGTCACCGTTGCGGTCCCTCTTTCTCTCTTTGCTACTGTCCGCTACACTCGTTCGTTCCCGCGAAATGATCGACTCCGCTGCTCGGCAGCTGGCCCCTCGTGCCTCGCCTTACTCCAGGGCCCTGTGACCCGACTTCTCGAACGTCCCTTCGCGCGAGATCACCGCCGTTACCGCGACTGTTGCAACCAGATCGAATCACTCCGCTGCGAAACTTGTGTTCACCGACTTCGTCGTGTCTATCCGACAGCTCTTTCACCGCTCGGCGGGAGAGTCGATAGGAACAGCCTTGGCTTCCCCGCGGGATTAAAGAGTCGTCGTCCTCGCGTCACGCTTAGGCACCCAGCAGATTATACCCGCGTTCCATCTGTCAGCGGCGGCGACGGTCAAGCGGTCGACAAGGCCGAGCATAGTGACCTGG
Source organism: Augochlora pura (assembly GCF_028453695.1). NCBI lineage: Eukaryota > Metazoa > Arthropoda > Insecta > Hymenoptera > Halictidae > Augochlora > Augochlora pura. The sequence goes on along the minus strand of NC_135776.1, from coordinate 777,478 downwards.
CTTCAGGCTCCTGGAGTCCCCAGTACCTGGACGACGGTCCCAAGGTTCTGACTGGCCGGGAACAGCTTCTGTACGCCAGCCTCTCACAGGATCCTGACGACACCGACGATATTGCACTCTCGAGAGCTAATGCGCTCGATCGGCCCCCCGTTTTTCTCGCTGCTGGGCCGTCGCCGCCGCATTTCACAAGCCGCTCAGTGCCGTAACACCGAGTGGGGCATTCCGCGGTGAAACCTCGTCGTCCGTGACCGCGCACCGCACACTGCTAGACTTTCACGCACTTCGCCTAATCGCTCCGACGCCGAGGAGCCTCGAGCCACTGAGATCGGGCCCTTCTAGGTCTCGCTGTACTACCAGAAGCGTTACCGGGGCCCGTTCGATTGCGACGCACTCGCTCACGGTTCTCGCGTTTAATCGCAACTGTTTCTGTGAAGTTCTGGAGGATCGCGGTGACGAGGCTTTCGAGGAGATTCGCGTGAAATTCAAGCACTGCCAATATGGCGACGACCGGGGTCTGCGAACCCAGAAGCGATCGCCGACGAAGCTCGGACTTTAAGGTCGCGACGCGACGCGGGAACACAAGGCGCTCGTCCGATTGGACCGTTGTCCTCTTTCGGGTGGGGATTTAACGCCGCGTTTTACCTCGTGGGAGGCTCCGAGGAGCAGAATGATGCTTGTGGTCGCAAGGGGCCCCGATCCCAACGGGCCGCACGGGCCCCTGAGATGCCGAGTCGGCGGGTGTTGGCTCGACTCTCGCGTAAACGTTCGTTTCAGACGTTCGAGATCATCCGAGCCGTTTGCGTAGCCGAAGACTGTTTTATGCAGAAATCGAAGGCTATTTTCTGCAGATTATATCTTCCTGATAATGCTTGACCGATCGATACGCATGATTAACGTAGCGGCTGGATGCCTTCAACGTTATTCACCGCGAAATAATATCTATGAACGCAGACGATTTTATTGGAATGCTTGCTCGGACAGTCGGAGGCGCCAGGTGCGCCGAAAACATTCTATCCGCTGTGCTCAGTATTCGCTTACGCGGCACCTGTGTTTTCTGGGCACCTCCACCAACTTTGGGACAGGTAGAAACCTCTGGAATGCACTTCATTTCCGGTTCACCTGCTCTTTTCCTTTTGTATCATCCTGACATTCTACTCCAGCAGACGATATTACTAAAATTACTAATAATATCATACTTGTACCGTTCTTTTACGCGTTGCAATTTGAGGATATCACAGAGCTATCAATCAAAGATAAGTTTACATTACAAGAGTAAGTATTCATGGATCTTTCCTCTTCCGTTGTTCTTACCAGTTATTCCCCTTTGCTAGACCCTTTGCTTCATTTATGCTTGTCCTTTCCTTAGTTTCTTTTGTTCTGAACGCTTGCGATCGTTCTCTCTTTCCTTTAGTTAGCGCAACTAAAAAGCATAAATTTAAAATTAATTTTGACGAAGTTTTTAGTGTAAAACATAATGATAATCGCAACGAGGAAATCTCCCTATGATTCTGTGAATCTGACTTGTATCCATGATTGCTACAGTTAGACCTAATTAAATTCTTTTTAAATGTAGTACATCTGTTAGAATTCTGTTAAAATATATTGTATCGGTGCGCGCAATAGTTCAAAGTATCCTCCCAAAATTGTCAAAGTTTAGGATACATGTGGCACCATCTACTGTGTGGCGTATTCTTGAGCTACCAGAGGTCGTGCCACCAACTTTTTAGCCGCGCTTCGAATTCCCTGGTAAATGGTAGGGTCACATGATGAGCATGGAGGTATCCGACAACGATAAACTTATGCACTTTTCGGTGTGAAAGAGAGACACGCGTATTCAACAAATAATTTGTTAATAAATCGCTTGTCAACAAATATTAACTATTGAAGAATATAGTGCGAACCTTCAGCTATTTTCTCGCATAGTTTTTAGTCAGATTATGTGACCGATTAAGTAGTTATTAACAATTATGCAGACCTGTGTCATAGAATAAGTTCACATAATTTGACAGATACACGCTAAATAATTATTATTTAATTTCGGGGACATAATATATGCACTTTTATGATTGAAAAATGTAGATTAAAGTCTTAGCTACAATCCTAGTACAATTTTATACACATTTGATTGCCGATTATTTAGTTAGCAACAATTTTGAAAACGATGGTATGGGCGAAAGTATTAGATGTAATACATCAAATACTTAATTATTTTGGTTATTTCTGATACTAATTAATACAATTTTGCAAACGAAGGGCATAATACAAAGCCAAACGTAACTTGTGGTAATAATTTCAAATAGAATTTTACTTGCATCAATTAATTATTAATTAATTCACTAATGCCTATAATGATAACGAGAAATCCGTCTAGTGGCGATATCTACGGCAAAACGCAGAAACTTTTAGCCAAATATTTGGCCATCAGTTTCAGCGTTTCGTCACGGATGGCGCAACACGCACTTCCGACAAAGTCTATTTTCTTTAATAGAATTGCTAACAGTTCAAGCATTAAAAGTGTGCTAGACAATGAAAATAGATCAAATGAACCTTCGTGTATTTCTCTGTAAAACATTTTGGACTAGTTACTTTTTTTAACTGTACACAATTACAAAAAGTATCTATTGATTTCAGCGACCTCTATCCCAACACAATTTTCGATGCGGCATTGCATGTTTTAAAAGCCACTTAATTATCATAGTGGCTTATACAATTGTGAATATTGTACTCGCGTTCGAAACAATGCTATGATGGATGTGGATTTATTAAGACCAGGCACAGTGCCAATATCACCTGACACGATCCTTTGGTTTGAATTTTTATTAAATCCTTCTTTATTACAGCAACATTTATCGAAACCCTTTCCTGGTAAATAATAAGCTAACCTTACGATAAACCGAACAGCAAAGGATACTTAATGAAAGCTTTAATTACATTTTCGTTGTTGTAGATCCTTCGGCTACAGATTTGATAATAAAGTTTATGACTATAAATTCTGAGCAGAAGGAGAATGAAGTAAAGATCGTTGATGCTGAAACTAACGAAACAAAACCCAATGCCACACACAAATGGAGCCATAGAAATCTTGCTTTGAAAATTTTATCTCTAAAAGTAGCCACTCAATTAAAATGGGATTTAGACGTTCTAGAGAGAAAATTACCTCTGCCAATACAAATGACGTTGCTTCAAGATCTTATTTATGTGACATCCGATATGAGTGTTGAAATACCTGCTGTACCTGAATTTTCCATACACGCTATACCCGACCAAGTTCTGTTCACAATGGTTTTATATCTTAGGTGGCACATTAGAGCGATTACATACAGAGCATTGTATAATAAACAGTCGAAGCAACAGTTTCTTCATATGTGAGACTATAGACTTCCCATATAATTATGCATAATATGTGGTGGATTTTGGTTTTCATACTCACATTTTTAATTGCGTATTAGTCCAGGTATTCAAGAATCAACATATTTTCCACCTGGGATAGTTGATGATATGATTAGAAAATTGGAAGTTCACATACCTACCAGTGTAAATGTTTTGAACAATGTTTTGGAAGCTAAAGATTTGAGCCCAAAGATTTTATCTTTCGATACTTTCCAAATGCTGACTGAAGATAGCACAGAAATTAAACAGAATTGGGAAAATATGTTTCCTATAAGTATAGATGAATTTAAATGTCAGGTATCTCTTTTAGAAAACATTAAACCGATGTAATTCAATCATGAACAATTCCTTTAATATTTGACTTCTTTTTTAGATACATTATGATCTGGCAAAGTTCCATTTGCTGAAAGAAGAATATCAGGAAGCAAAACGACATATTATAGGAGCAAAAGAACTGTTTTATAGGCTTAAGAATCCTGAAAGCTGGCTATATTGTAAAGTACAAAAAGATTTTTTGGACGGTTGTTGCTTAGCATGTGATGTGTCTGTAGAAGGAGTTACAACAAGTCTTACTCAACAGTTACAAGCATCAATTAAAGATCAATATAATGTAGGCATTTTAAGAAGTACGTGGAAAGAATGTTCATGAATTTAGTAATAATATATATATTTTTTTTAGAACATACTACAGATTTTACAGGCTGACAATGTTACAAGAGAGATCCCTCAAGTTTATAGAGACAATTTGGAACTCGATATACAAGGAGGATCTGTGAACAGGAAGATCGTAGTAGCTCGCGATCTTTTACTTCAAATTCAATGTTTAAATTTAGTAAGAAAAATCTTAGATGGTAGTATCATTCTCGGTGATTATGTGACAGAAATAAAAGCAGCTGGTCCCAAAGGAGTTGATGTTTTCTTTTGGGTAAGATAAATCTGTGTTTTTACTTCGAATGCTTTTATCTACATAAATACATATTACTCTATTCCTGATTCTATGCAACGTTTGTTTTAGGCTCTTGGCAATGTTTTAGAAAAGACCTCTGTGATTGATAAAAAACGTATATCTCACTTTCTTCTTTACCTTGTACATACCAGCAATATCGATGGAGTTGCTTCTAAAATACTTGATGATCCTGCATACGTAGCATTATTTAATGAAAGGGTGTTGGATGAAATTCGGAAATCAGTCGCAGTTGAAGAACTGGAATTACCAGATCTATTACTGAAAAACGATTGGGGTATACCATTGGTAACATTTACAAGTTAGTACAAGTGTTAATCGTTATAATTTATAGTATACCTTTAACATAGCAAGACGGCTTTGTGACCAACACTTTTGATTTCAGAGAGCACAAGAGTCGAAATGTTTGAATTGGAACAGAAGTTAATACAATCTTACAACACCAGTGAAATCCATGAAATATTATTACATTTAGATGGGAAGCACCGAATGAAACCGTTGTGGCACGTGAACAGCTGTTGGGAATTACCTATTCCGTTACAGAGCGTTGTAATGTCTCTTCCGCGAGGTTTCCTTCAAGATTACTCGTACGTGTTACTTGCTAAAAGCAGAGAATTAGTAATGTCTAAAGATTTCGAAGGCGCAATCGAGATATTGACTGTACTCGAAAAAGAAGCACAGCAACATTCACAAACTGGAAACACGGTGATATTTAAGTTATGTAAATTAGTAAATTGGGAGTGTCTTCTCGTTGAGATATGGAGGTGTCTTCATGCTTGGCCAGCAACGAATATCTGTAAGGATTATTAATTCCAACGTAATTTATTACCATCAGCGATAAAATAATAGAAATATTCTAGGCGACGTGCAAAGCTTGGTTACAAGATCCAAGCAATGTCTCGGAGCATTACAAGCAACGGATCAAGTTATACCGCGGCAAGAGATTATCGAATATTGCACGGTCTTTCTTTTAAATATGGCTGAATGGGATTACCTTACTAGCTTAGAGAAACGTTGGAGCTATACAGAATTTGCAGCAGCTGTCAGCAGCGTTTGTCAGGACATTGTAAAGTATAAGAGCGGTCGGAAGTTCCCAAGAGAAGCCTGGGATATGGGTCTGTTTTATAAGTTCTTTAACGATGCATATCGTTCCTGCCTATATTAAACAAATTCTTTTATAGTTTTAGCCGCGTTCGGACCTAGCAGAGACCAACCACAAAAGCGGAGCAATAGTGGTAATAGTGGCACTTCTGGTAGCGCTTCGAGAGACGTTATTGCTAGCATTGGGAATACTCTAGGCAGATTACGTGAACCTATGGTTCTTACAGTCGTTATTTCATTATTGGCACGTTTACGCAACGTTTTGCGTGACGAATCCAGCCTTGAATTGCACACACAGTATCTTTCTCTTTGGCCAGCTGGTGTACCAAAGTAAGTTTCCATGTACATGAACAGTCGCGTTACCATTAATTACACGTTTACATTTTACAGCGCGAACTCTTACAACATTAGGACTATAGGAGAATTGCTGTTTCAGCTACTGACACAAGCTCTGAAATATTATCCGAGTAATGTTCCTTGGTTGAGATTAATGGGAGACCTTAATTTTGGTTTGTTTCGAAATTCTAAGCAATACAAGGTTTCTACAATAACCATATTACGCTAATGCAACATATTTAGTTTTAGGATATTACGAGAGTGCTATGAAGTATTATTTAGAAGCTATTATGGTAGCCAGTGACTTGTTTAGCCAACCAGTACCACGATCGCAGATCGACGATCTTGTTTATAGACGCATGATCAAATGCTGCGCTCATTTACAATGTTATACTCAAGCCGCTGTCCTATGCCAGTTCTTAGAGGAAGTCGATTATTCTTTAGCGTTTAAAATGGCAGCGAGCGATCAGAAAAGTTGCGCTCCAGCTGACGCTATGGACGCATATTATCATTGCATTTGGGACACGACAATCCTTGAGTATCTAATACATTTGCATACAAAACGCGGCGAGCATCATAGGAAACAGCTAGCAGTTAGTAACGCCCTACACATTTCTTTACATTTTAAACAAATGAAATCAATTAATACAGAATTATTATTGTAGATCAAAGTGATCGGTTTATTGGAATTAAATTCCAATAATAACGAGGAGATACAACGAGAAGCAGCGAACATTCGAAAGGCAAAATTTTTGAGAGCATTGGCGAAACAGTACGTTTATTAATGAGAGATTATACGTACGAAAATTTGTACGACTGTATAATATCTTTTTATCGCTCAAATATACTGTTTTTTATATTTATAGTTACACCAGATAATTGAAACAATCAAATCTCCCTCCATTCCTGTGTTCAGACTGTACCAATCATGGCTTTTTGATTTCATTCTCTGATCGAAATAACAAAATGTAAATTTGATTAATTACATCAATCGATCGAAAAACTTAACAATAAGTACGAAAAAAACGTAATTGAAATTTTTTTAATTGCACCTTCGATCTTTATTTAACAATGAATTTCTAACGTATCATTTTTTTCAAGTGAGTCATCTACGATCAGCCCTTATCGTTGAATACATTGTCGATGCGTAGCGCGACGAGTGCATATTATTGCCGTATGTGAACGCACGCATAAGCGATGTTTGCACACGCGAAATAAAGCGCATAAGAAAAATTAATCGTCGATGGGAGTATTAAATGTCTGCGAAGTCTGTGAATAAGCAAGATGAATCGACATGGTTAGTGTGTACAGTTCTCGCAGTGCGTTCGGTCTACATAAACACGGCGCCATGATGTTCTTGCAACGCCATAATACTGCTATGTATACGACGTTTCGTTCCTTCCATGGATAAATATTTTGTAGTTGGAACTGCACGTGACATACTAAAAGAATAGAGTCCTATCGAACGATTTCACTGCATCGAAATTATTTCTATGCAGCTTGATGTCGGTGAGTACGAAAAGAAACATCCGAATACTTCCTGAAATTCTGTACGTTCTCTGTTAACTACATACATATTACTTATTGCGAATTGTACCCTGACTCTCCGCCACCGAAAAGAGCAAAAGGGATAAAGATTGAAAGACAGACGATAGAAGAGATAAGAAAGAAGAGAGGGGGAGAGAGAGAGAGAGCAAGGGAGGGGAAGAGAGAGAGAGAAAGAAGAAGAAAGAGAGAGAGAGAGAGAGGAGGAAAGATTATGAACGCTGCGAGTGGCTATACTGTGTTACAAGAAAATTTGCTTAGATGTTTATCGTGTTCGTAGAATTGTTGTTATTAAGAACACGATAAAGTCAAGGTGTGGAATCGATAAATTGACGAATATTTCTCTTCGATCGTGATGGCGAGAGGTTGGCGTCAAGAATGTGGTAACAGTGGGAGATTGTAGTAAAAACAATGCTGGATCGCTAAGCAATTCCGTGTAAGTGTGGCCAATTTGTTTCTTTTCAACTTTCATCTCGTTTGCATATAACAAGTCTGAAACGCATATTATTTCTGTTACGTTTCGTGTATATTGCGCGCCGAAGCGCAATAGGTGTATCGAATTTTGGTAACATCTAACCTCACGTGTAACACAATATTTGTTTCAATACTTGACTAGCATTACTGATATCTTTATGAGCTGAATCAGAGAGATTTTCGGAGACACGTAATATGTTCTGTAGAATTTCTTGTTTTTGCAACGGTAGCGTACGTAGAAGAAATATTTGTGTCAACTATATTAAGAAATTCTAAATTCAGGGAACTTGACAGACTGTCTTGAATTACAGGTTGTTCAGGAACAGGAATACCATAAGAAAAATCGTAGATATAGTTTGAATACTACAGTATTTTTAACATGGACGATGAAGAGGGATCCTCGAGCTCTGGACCTATGTCTTCTTTGAATAGTTTATTTTCATTCACTAGTCCTGCTGTGAAAAAGTTACTCGGCTGGAAGCAGGGTGATGAAGAGGAGAAATGGGCTGAAAAGGCGGTTGATTCGCTGGTAAAAAAATTGAAAAAAAGAAAGGGTGCAATAGAAGAACTAGAACGTGCCTTGAGTTGTCCTGGTACACCTAGCAAGTGCGTGACAATACCAAGAAGTTTAGATGGCAGGCTACAAGTATCGCATCGTAAAGGTTTACCACATGTTATTTATTGTCGGGTGTGGAGATGGCCAGATTTACAATCTCATCATGAATTAAAGCCATTAGAATTATGTCAATATCCTTTCTCTGCAAAACAAAAGGAAGTTTGTATCAATCCCTATCATTACAAAAGAGTGGAGAGTCCGGTACTTCCACCGGTACTGGTGCCTAGACATTCAGAATATCCTCCTGGACATTCTTTGCTACCATTTCACCAGATAGCTGAACCAACAATGCCCCATAATGTATCATATTCTTCCAGTGGATTTAATGCTGGATCCACTGGGGGTGTAAACCCAACTTCACCTATGTCTTCAGTTGGTTCAGTTCCCAGTCCAGGAAGTACAACATCACCGAATCCGCAGAGTCCTTATGGTACCAATGGATTACCAGAAACTCCTCCTCCAGCTTATTCTCCACCCGAAGATGGGTCACAACCTGGACAGTCACCACCACCTGATCCAGTAGCAATGGATACAACTGGTTCATCTGAAGTAGCTCCAGTGTGTTACCAGGAACCACCCTATTGGGCCTCGATCGCTTATTACGAGCTAAACTGCAGAGTGGGAGAAGTTTTTCATTGTCACTCTCACTCTGTAATAGTGGATGGCTTCACAAATCCAAGCAACAATTCCGACCGTTTTTGCCTTGGACAATTATCTAATGTAAATCGGAATTCTACTATCGAGAATACAAGAAGACACATAGGCAAAGGAGTGCATCTATATTATGTAGGTGGCGAAGTATACGCGGAATGTCTCTCCGATTCTGCTATATTCGTGCAATCTAGAAATTGTAATCACCATCATGGATTTCATCCTAGTACAGTTTGTAAGATTCCACCAGGATGTTCATTAAAGATATTTAATAACCAGGAGTTTGCGCAGCTGCTCTCGCAAAGCGTGAACCACGGCTTTGAAGCCGTTTACGAGTTAACAAAAATGTGTACTATAAGGTAAACTTTATATCACGATAGAGAGACTGGTATTTCCAATGAAATTGGTAACGTATATTTTATTATTTTCAGAATGTCCTTTGTTAAAGGATGGGGTGCTGAATACCATCGACAAGACGTCACTTCAACTCCCTGTTGGATAGAAGCACATTTACATGGACCCTTACAGTGGTTGGATAAAGTGTTAACGCAGATGGGTTCTCCCCATAATGCTATAAGTTCTGTGTCATAATTTGTGCTTTGTGTTTTATTGCTAGGAGAAAAGATATAGTGAAATGTAGAAAGAAACCTGATGATTTGGGAGCAGTTTTTAATATTACATAGTGCTATAATAATATAGACTGTAAGAGATTTAAGAAAGAATAACAAGAGTGGTAAGTGAAACAATGCTGTCCAAACGCGAGACTTGTCTCATGTCAGCACAATGGAAAATTAGTTGATAGTATAATACTTATGAAAATAAAGGATTGCAGAAGTCAATAAGAATTGAATGTGATCCTTAGTATGAAAAAATTTCAGAGAATACAGAGTACACACAAAAAGTTGTACAATTTTCGGCTGTTACATAGGGAGAGAATTTTAGTAAAAGTATAATGTCGTACATATATAAATATAATATATATATATATTCATTCATATATGTATATATGTATATACATATGTAAGAAGTGATCTTTGAAATTATTACCCTCGTATATTCCAAAGATTTACTATAAAATAATAAATTAAGAAAGTAGACTGAGGTCAAAATTCAAACGACATAATTAAAAGCTCGTGATAATGGCGTATTTTTATCTTCAAAAAGATTATTAATGAGCTATGCACAGTGCAGCCGTTTAAAATTTGAAATATTACGCAATATAACTTTCTGACCTAAAGTAATGCTACTCTTACATATATACATATATGTACATACATATATATATATACATATATATATATATATATGCATTACCGCTCAAAAGTTAGTACAGTCTGTCGAAAATACATTTTTGTTAAATCTAGGTATTGTAGAACAGTTAGAATTTTCGGTGTCTATTCTCAATATATAAATATAAAGTAAAAGGCCTCTTTTTGGTACTACGAATACTAATCTTTTGAATTCTTCTTGCTGAATGTATTAACTATCTTACAGAAGTTCCTATAAACGCTTTCAGGATCTCAAGGCCTTTGTCCTTCTCTAAATAGTTCCTATATAACATTGATGTGTGTTTTTGGTCATTAAAAAATGAATTTTTGTCCACATGTTTTCCATAACTATCTCCAGTCTTGATGTTTTAATTTGTACACCTCAGTTTTTTGGTACTATCCATTTTTATTAGCGATACTCTTGAATTATGCTTTTGCAGATTTCAGCCAAGACTGATGAATCGTCCTCATCACTGCCCATGATAACTTGTCTGGCAAAATATATATGCTTCGAATATGTTTAAAATACGGTTATTGGTTTTATTAAAAACAGCTATCTCATTGCATAGTATTTGCTTCTAAAATGAAGACATAGCAGAGGTGTGTATACTTCCTTTTGAGCGGTAACGTATGTGTATATGAGAAATCATATTTTTCAAATCTATTCAATTAATTGTAATATCTTATTTTATATATGGACAATTGTTGTGGAGATACTTGCTAATGCTGTACCATGAACGCTTTACTAGATTGTTTTGAGATTCACAGTTGAACAAAACAACTGCTACAAAGCAAAAGGAAAGCGATTACCAATCGTCAGAGATAAAACGCTACAGATTTTCAGCTATGTAACATTTTTAAGGTTTACAGTTTTAAAGAACAGTACGCGTGCTATGAAAGCATCTGATTTATGCCTAAACAAGACTTAGACTATTCAAATTTATTACTATATAAAGACTATATTGTAAGTGTAATTAATTTCGATTTTACTAATGCAATTAATATTTCAATATAGACATCAGATGCTGATCTCACGTTGACGTTTGGAAGTTAACTGCATCCGATGACGTATTGGAATATTAACTCCGGTAATGCGTATAAAGGATATTTTTTGTGCAACGTTCCCTAACATTCGTGTAATGTAAGTCTTTGGATGTAGCCTTATAAGAAAACTACTGTGACAATTAACATAGCGTCATTTACTCACTACTCGTCCGATTTTGAAAGTACTACAGTAAGGGATTATATAGTGGCCCCCCTATCTCCCAGCACTTTTCAGACGTATTCGTGAATTTCAAACTTCAATGAACGTTGATGTATATATCGCAAAGTATACTAATTATATTGTGTTGCGTGCAATTCAAATTATTGGTATTATACCTGATGCAAAAAGTGGAAATTTAATGAGTAGATTTCTGAAAAGTGCCAAAATCGTTTGTATGTGAACGCTTTTTATTTAAGGCCACGATCAGTTCTATTGAAACTTGAAATCATCGACAAATAACATCCCATTTACAAGAACGACCACAGAATCTATGTGAAAACTATTTCGTATAAACAATGCTGAGTATGAGAATTGCATGTCACATACATTCGGTAAAGAGCTAGAAAGGTCATATGAATATTTTCATTGAGATTAAGGCGAAATAAAAATTACTGTCTGTCATTTTATGTATTCATTATGAGACATTGTGATGTACACGTTGCATACACGCACACCAACAACACTTCTCCTAATTTCTGCGTTATGATACACAGGTATTACCGATGAAGCACGAATCTCGACCGAATGTTTATAGACTGCGATACCTGTGACACGTTCATAGACTGCAATATCCAATTTACATAATATATATATTCCAACGATCTTCTGGCTTGCCGAACGACTCATTAATATTCAACGAATTACTGTTGTTTCTTTCATTTATATCCTACGTATGTTTCAACATTAAGTACATAAACGCTGTCCAAGAAGAGAACAGAACTGAACTGAAACAAAAGTCACTGCCGCTTGCTATTATTTAGATTTGTCGATGTACCTAGCTGTGATTCTTTGCTACCAAATTTAGCAAATTGCGTGTGGGTAATCAACGATGACTTAAATGCTCTTTATCAAATTGTAACAAATATTTGAATTCAAGAGAGAGAAGGAAAGAGAGAGAGAAAGAGAGAAGAACGAACGACAATAACTCATTGCTGAGAAAGAGAGAAGACTATCATTTGCACAACGAATAAAAGCCAATTCAGTCACGAGTATCGAGGATTTCCATTTAATGTTTCTTCGTGATCACCTGCGTGTGAAATCGTTTAGCCAGAACAAACTGAAGAATATTTTTCATACCTATCTACAATGTAATTGGTGTTAAAGTTTCTACTTTTCTTCTTTTTTTCTTTTGAATCAATGTATACCGAATTTTAAACGTTGTTTAGGTATATAGAGCTTGTCGCACACGTAACGAGCACAAAGCTTTGTCGCAAAATGTATGTATGAATAGTTACATATGTAATAACTATACTAGAGCTTTTACTCTTCGTTGGTATCGTTTCTTGATTTCTTTGTTAATGGAAGCACCGTGCGTCACGATTCCCGTTCCCAAATCGCCTGACGCAGCCTTAATTGCATACAGTTTTTCCGACTGCTAATTAAGAGAAAGCCTAGTTAACATTACACAGTAATTGTATACAGGATGTTTAATTTAACTTGACCGTGTACGAAATATTGTCAGAAGCAACGTCCTCAATTAAACAGATGTACAGTTTCACCGGTTCTCGTCCAATTAGAAGTACACGTGTTAAGAATAATACTATTTTGTAACATCATTTTGTGCCGGTCATGGTTAATGTAACATGCTGTTCAGTTGAGTAAGTGCCGCCTAAGTTTCGTGCCTTGGATGCCTTTTACATTCTATACATGCCTTATAGATATATATATACATAAATATTACTATAAAATTAAGCGTTACTGTACATGTAACCAGACAACTCGGTGCATCGTTTACAATAATGTTTGTACTGAAAAACAGTATTAACAATTGATTGCAAACAACAAAAACGTACAAATACTTTTATCGCTATGCATAGATTCGACTGAAAGTGGATGATGGCTATTTAAAACAGTCTAGCCTACGATAAACTTAATATTAATTCGCATAATATATGATGTACAAAGATATAAGAATTTCTACATGCAACGTAACAAGATGACGAATTTGAACGTTTCGCGCCACGCTTTGCGCAGACTCTGTTGTTCGCTTGCGATCCTATGAATTTTAGACACATTATTGTGCGCGCCGAAAATTAATAGGAGTTAATAGTAGTATCTCGGAAACGTTTATCCGTTAAAAACACAGACGTATGTCAAATGATTTGGAACAGGCGATTTGAAAAGGGGATACGTGATCGTTCTAGATGTGAGTCAATGTAAATAAATCAATTTTTTTAGCTGTATAAAAAGAGGAACAAGTACATCTTCAGAATCCATTCCACGTTATCATTTAAAGCCGATAGCTAAGAGTTTTCTCTTTGCCAACTAACTTTACGTTTCTCGGGATGTCAGTGTCACTCTGTAATTGCTCTAGATAAGAGACCGTGGTTATCTGTCGCGAGGCGAGCTACGGTATCGCGTGACGTGATTTTTATTGTAAAATCGTCAGGATTATCGGCGGAGGATCTACCGAGAATTGTCTACACGGTGTGTTACGCTAACTTGTCGATGAATCTCCGACAGATTGATGCTTGTTCCAAAGTCAGTGTAACATATCGGGAGCGCTTCCGATGTGCAACATGACGAAAATGACAACTGCAACGTAAAATGATCACATTGTTTCGCACGATCGGTGATCTACGTCAGGGCAGGTACAGTTTTGCGAAGCATTGGGTGTTACAATATGGTATGACTTTATTATCTTTATAAGATTACGAGAATCGTTAACATCGATGCTCTTCAAATACGTTAGAATATGTTTTAAAGGTTAGTTCTTCGTTTCCCACGACTGTCACATGAGACGACGAAAGGTCGGTAACACTACGAAATCTTCATTTATGTGCTACTGTATCTGCATTTCTGGAAATCACAGTGTTGTGCAGCTACCGAATATAAATAAAAACTATTTCCTATCTGTGTATCTATGTGCAACGAAACACGATTGTCGTTATTTCTCGTTCAATCCTTGTGTGTTTCTTTTCGTTACCATTCATTTCTGTGTCGTTTTATTTCAGTAACGTCGAAATAGAATTCGAAGATTAAGCTACTGGCGCCGAAATCGTTTAGCAGTTTCAGTTTAAATTGCAACAAAATTACCGCGCTTTTCCCGAACGATTCCATTGGCCGCCGCGCCCTCTAAGGTCATCAGTCCGTTTACCGCGCAAACAAATGGGATACACTAATTTCAAAACATTAACGTACGTCTCGTTATTGCACTCGAATGCTGTTATAATCGCAGTTATGGTGTTTTGTACTGTACGAGCGATCGTTTGCTGGGCGAAATATGAATGACAGCATGGTGAGTCTTGATCAACACTATTAACATGAAGGAATTACAAAATATGTTTATTTAATCGGCATTGTCGCGACCTCACGCACGCCTTGAAATTTACGACTACGTGTACTTGAACCGTGAAGAATTGTGACGAATTTTACAATTCAAATGTTTCTGTGCCGCTTAGAAATGATTTCGTGTCATGCATGTTTTGCTATTTATATTAGCGATGTCTTCGAAAGTACTACTCTTGGACTTTTAACCTCGCAATGGTAGGACCATAGCCTCGTCTTCTTTTGAACATTTTTTTCACGAAATTTTAGTATGACATTTCAGAGGGAATAGGTTATTAAAAAATTAAATAGTTTTTTATACAAAGCCGGGAGTGTATTTGAAAATTTAATAATTTTCAACTCGCTGCTAGATGTTACGAACTCTTCAACGATGAATCGATCGACAAGAACGAACATCAAGTTTGTATCCGAGTAAAATTCTCTTAAATGTTTTGCAAGATCTATTTTACTAAATATCATCACGTCTCTGCAGGATAAAATGCTGAAACGAGGATTGCTAGTTCATACATAATGACATGGACGTAACCGAAGTCGGAAAACATTTGCAGAAACAGCCACTTAATATGTCAAGTTCTCTGGACATTTTGTCAAAAGGACCGCTATTTTTCCGGAACTGCTATTTAGAGGACAATTCTTCAAGACGCTCATAGTAAGCGCCAGAGGATTCGAAAATTATCGCAATGCGATGTTTTTGTATTAAATAACTAGCAGGACATATTAATTAGTTTTAACAAATTATCAAGTGCCATTGCCTTTCAACTTCCAACAACGTTACCACGTTGTTGGAAGATGGCTTGTTTACTGTCAGAGATATATCCATTTACATGCGGAAATCGAATGGAACTGTTAACGTTCCTGAACATCTTGTAAATCTTTTTTGTTTCAAATTAACTTTATAACTCTGAACTTTGTTGTAAGAATCTTTAGCTTGTCACAAGTTCGAGGAAAAAGGAACTACACGGATTAAAAGTTTCAATTGCATGTTGTAATAGTTCTTGGAACAGAAGGGATCATAAAATTGTGAACAACCGACTGGAAATTGTAACAGTTTGATTCGATACCCGATCGGGGACTGAGAAGAGGATGGAGGAAGGTGCTACAGAGGAGACAGTTAGTTATGCTTCCGGAATGATTTTCGGCAGTTTGTGATTCCCGTCTTCGGCCACGGAAGAGAGCACTGTCTCCGTCACCGGCAATTTCCACCCCCTTCTCCGTTTTGCGGGCGAGCGACGCCTCCGCACGGCGCCGATCAATAACGTCGTTCTCGGCGACGCCGGCGTCGGGAGGCGTCGCTGCGTGGAGGTGCCTCGCATCCGCAAGCGATCGACGTGTCCGCGGCGACGAATGTTGTAGACGTCCGCGTACGAAAAGGAGGCGTTTGTTGCGCGGACTGCTAAACCGTCTGGGAATGCGAGCGTCGCCTCGTCCGCCGCTGTTCACCGAAACGCGACTGATGTCAAGAGGCCAGAATCGTCGCGGCTGCCACTGGAATCCGAGTGTTTCGGCTTGGGGAGATCTCTAGGACCCACCCACGACCGACGCGATGGCCAAAGTGAGTTTTGGTCGAAGTTAATACCTAGTCGATTGGGAATTGTACTAGCGCAATACTCGCGACCGAGCCGGATCGCCTCGTTAAGCATTAGGATGAATCTGTGTGCAACTGTGAAAACGCGGTATCGTTGCTCTGTCAACAACTGTTGCTGGATTCTTCGAAAGCATCCCCTAACGTCACGATCGGCTCGGTCCAACTCCGCGGAACTGTTTGAACGGGTTGATAGAGTGAGATCGGTGGGTTGATTGTGTGCGCGGATGGAAGTCGCAGGCTGTTTCGGCAGGGAAAGTAGTTTGGCGCCGTCATGATCAGCCGGACTCGCTGCGACACACAGTTGAACCGATGGAAGGCCACAGGGCTAAACATCGCGATAGTTGTACGCTATAGTCCGTTTTTGTGGAGCGAGAATCACGGTAGCCAAAAACCTGCTGTGATCTTCGGAAACACAAAAGGTTTCAGGTTCAAGTAGATGAAAGAATGTTGTAAAACCGAAATGATACTAAAGAAATGAGGACGTGAGGGTTAAATGACTATAGGAACTATATTCATTCAGTTCCTTTCAAGGAACTGTAGAGAGAACATTAAATGTAGAATGAACTTGGGAGGAAACGTAAACGTTAGGGGAACATTATAGGGTCCGTCCATCGATTGGATTATTGTTGGTCGTTGAACGTGCTCCAGGGCAAATGAATGTATAAATACGCGGGCCACGGTACACGTGGAATTAATGCTCTCTAATTTTAGTGATTGGCGAGAGAGAGAGAGAGAGAGAAAGCGAGAGCGAGGTCAGACAAGGGCTTATCGAAAGGTCCGAGTTCGAGGGCCGCCTAATTTAAGTGTACGCGGCCTGGAACGCCGGAGTAAGAGTCTCGATAGTCGGTCGGCCACGGAACGCGTGAAAACCGTAAACACTTATTTACTAGCAGTAGTGCAGAAACTGTGACGAGATCTGATACCGGGCGTTTATTTGTGCGTTTAAGAAATTTCCTAGCAGTAACCTATTTATAAATGAAACATATTTATCTTGATCGCGATGCGTACCGATTCGCGTGAACGTCTGGCAAAGGAACCGACCCGACCGTTTCCCCGTTTTTCCAACGGATCGATCTTGTCTAGAGTCGATTCCGGAACGATGCGGGGTGTCCGTGTGTCACGTTCAACCCGATGCACGTACGTTTGTGTCAGCCAGGACGCGGGTTTTCGTGATCGATCGACGTACGTGCCTCGTATGGTCAACGCACGCTCGATTTTCGCCGGCGGTCTGACCTGGAACGCGTCGCGGAAGTCACGGCAAAGATAAACGAACAACACGCTGTAGATAAGTTAACCGGCCATCAAAGATGAACGGTCGAAGACGCCGGGGGTTGAAATCGCGTTTAATCACCAGTCTTGCGGAATTTCTCAGACATTTTGTGGTCGCTACGTTTTAATTATTACTGCATTGAGTTTCCCTCTGGTCGAAGTTATTCGGTCACACCGCCTAAGAATAGAAGCATAGCTTCACAAATGCTAGAGGCCCATCCTAGAACGTCTCAGTGTTCCAAAAAGACGCCTACGAATATCGTGTTTACGTAAACCGATACAGATTACGATGAATTCGGTGTAGCTTGTTGATATTATATAAAATAGGATGGCGCCCAGGCACACGTAAGGCTGTAACGTTCTCACGAACGACGCGTAAACGCCGTCCTGTAACGATTTCCCTCCGAATCGTGAATTTTTAAACGTCATCGGAGTAATAATAGGCCGCGTTAGAGCGTAGAGCATAGTAGTAAAGCGCGCGACTGACAACCTGCCGAGCGCGAAAAGACACGCGAGCAGCTTGCGAAGACGACTGACCCATTCCCCGTTAGTCCGAGGTGGTTTCCTCGTGAAATTTTCACCGTGTTTAACGGTCCTCCGTAGACGTGCTCGTACGAGCCGGCATACGCATGCGAATTCGCTAACTAGGGAATCGCGGGAGCGCCGGTCGTAACAACAATGCGATTCCGCGAATTTCTTTAATTAGCTGATCCTCGGTTGTTTGTTATCACCAATATAATTTACAAGTTGTCGCACGGTGGTCCACCCTGTATATAATAGTTGGCACGAAAACACGGCGAATCGCGGCCAACTGTATTATATTTCTGTCCGATGTGCGTTCGGAATGTTCATGGACGATATCGGGGTGGTTGAACCGATAACGATCATCCAGACGTTTTTATTTTCCGTCGCGGATCTCTCTCGCATCGGAGGACCATGCACGCGGACCGATCCATGCTTGAACAGCTGGATCAATAACGCGAAAGCGGAAACGAACGCCGGCCACCGTAGAGAACGATACACCCGTTGCTCGCGTTTAATTACAAGAACGTTCGTTCGATCGTCTTTCGATTTTCGAGCTCCACGCACACGCTATACTAAGCAGTCGTCGTTATCAAACTTCATCAGCTCGGCAATCCGAATATAACCAGGTTGTCCGAAATTCTTTTCGTTAAAATTTTATTACTTCTCAAACTTTCACTAACGCAATCAAGTTTCTCACTTGCTCGCAAAATAACGATGATTATTTTCCAAACAATTCTGAGAAAAGAAACAAGCTCTTGAGGCAACCCGATATTTAACTCTCGAAAGTGTTTCAGTATTCTTTACGCTACTTTGCGATGTATTAGATCTTTTCCGTCGAATGTAATTGCTACGTGACTGAAAACGATTCTAGAAAATTCCTGACACCTTAGCGATATGTAAGCTTATCTCTTCGTTAGTCTATATAGCTAATCGTAGTCTAGTAGTATCTCATGACTTTAAGAAAATTTTAGAGTTGCTTTAACTTCTCGCGAATATTCGCGTCTTAAGTTATATTTCAAGAATGGTATTTTATATAAATATGATATCAGTAAGAGTTAAATATCGACTGGCAGCTAACGATGCTCCATGGAAATTGATGGAAAGCGGATTAGAGAAGCCGTCGCACGTTCCCAGGCGCAATGGTATCGTTTCTGACGTAATCGCGAAAGGCGCCGCAAGTGTAAGAATTTTTGCTGCAACAGAGACTATCTCTGGGAGCCGCGTGAAGGAGCTTCCAGCACACGACTGCATAGAGGTGTCTGTGCGTGCATGCATTTACACACGCGAGTCGTCTTATTGAAAAACGTAGCGACTCGGCCAGTCGGGGCACGTCGAGGCTAGGGAGAGGCCTGTCAAGGTCCCCGGGGATTTTTACAAGGCGGGAAGTAGGAACGGATGCGTATAAAGGTCGACGAGGACCGGTCGCGTAGCTACAGAACGAATTCGATCCGAAAATCGATAAACCTGGCGGGAACAAAGGGATCGCTTAACTGTGGAACAGCATCGCGTCACTGAAATTCAGGAGAACAATTTGTCCGTTGTCAATTTCACCGTTGAAACCGACTATCGGACTCGTCGCAGTAATAACGTAGAAACGCTATCAATTACTCTTCTTACTTTCGCGGGGGAGAACAATTGTGTATTCTATTTGCGAATGACACTTAACACGATCTCTATCTCGAATCTGATTTACTTCGGCGAGCAGAAGTTTCTCGCGTCGACAACAGGGCCGTGGAGAGACGAAAGAGTAAAGGGCAGCGTTTAGCAAATTATTCAGAAAACGTAACCGAGATATCCGGACGTGGAAAGTTTCAAGGATCGTTAACGATGCATAAGGGACCATTCATTTCTCGCGAGAACTAATCAAAGCGCAACTAATCGATCGAGGCTCGCCGGTAGTACGCGTCGCTCTTGGTCCCGTTGTCGGTAGCGTCTCAAGGTCGCTCGAGTTTTCAACGGTGTCTTCCACCATCGGCGAACCGTTTCAGCGAAAGTTTCGGTTTAGATCGAACGTGTTTCGAGAAGTATTCCTCTTTCAACGTGGCCGACGCTTCCACTCTCGCTACCACTTTCTATTTAAGCCGTCGAAAATCGATTTCGATCTCCGTCCAAAGAACACGTCCGCAATCATGGAAACCCGAAAGAAATAGAAAGGAAACTGAAACGCGCGGCTCTTTGTTCCCGGGGTGAACGACATCCGGGGAGATGGGCATGCAAGGCTTAATCGAATTATACTCTTCGGCTCTCTCCTTCGTTTCTATTATTCGCCTTCGAAATCGATGTTCCGCTGAAATTGTGCGTACGCGTTCGTTCGCGGATCTTAGAATTCTTCCGCGTTCCGCTAAAAATTCTGCCAACGATGCGTTTATACCTGAAATAATTGGCGAAATTGCAATAGCTAAAATTTAAACGTATCCTAATTCGTCAACTGTTCCAAACTGCGATCGTTGCTCTGCAAATTCGTAAAACCCTGAACCGTTAACGAGTTGTTTTTGCGGTTAGGAAGAGGCGACAGAAAGTTCCCGGTTGTTGCTTCAACGCCGACAGGGCTTCACACTTTCAGAAAATGCAATGAGGAAAGTCTTCCTCGGTTCTGTTGAATGCGTAAAAGTACCAGGATTTGCTCGTTGCGTGCGTTTAATGTCGGCGCTTATAGCAGCCCTATTCAATTGAAATTTCTGCTGACGTGAGCTTTGAATACCCCGGATGTTGTACATTTATGACAAGAGCCGGTACAGTTTGGAACGGTACGAAAAAAGAATTTGAAAGTGTCGATTAGACATCTGAGGCAAGTTCTGTGGACGCGTTTATTTTTTCTTGCAGACGATTTTTAAAATAAAAATTGTGTGCTCTTCTATTAATTATTTTATTAAGTTTAGAATAACGTAGCAGTATTCATTTGTCATAATGCGTAAAAATGTGACCACAGAACAACTCTCTGATGAAGTAAATGGCACTGTAGGTTACGGGTATTGTGTATTTATAACAACAGCAAGTTGGTGCAATCTGGAATGGCAGAGGAATTAAAAGAATGTAAGGCCATTGATTATATCCGTAATGACCAATACACAGAGTTCAGAATTGTTCTCTGAAGGAATAAATGGCACCGGCACGGTTTCTAAAGCAACTTGCTATTGTTCCATTGTACAGCAGAAAGACTGAAACAATTAAAGAGCGTCGTTGTAATATTAAGTACGCGACGAGCAATGTATACAACGCGACTTCAGAATAGTTCTTCAAACGTCCGAATGGCACCGATATCAACTTGTGCGTCGATCCTCGGTGCATAAAGATCAGCGATCAATTAAAGAATCGATGTCATAGTGTCTAGCACCTGCGCGAATGTACGCGAGGGAACGGTCATCGAGCAAAACGAATCCCGCAATGACGTTGACCGCTCTCTCGCTCGGGCTCCCCGTCTGTGCGTTGCGTACGGATTCACGGGCCGGTGAATGCAGAAGCCGTGCGTTTTCCGTAGAATAGTAATCGCTGTTGCGGAGTGTCCGTGGCGACGGCGGTGTTCGTGGCAGAGGGAGCGTTCGCTGCGTGCGTCGCTTCGTTGTCGCTCGGCTATAGTAAACGTGGTCTCGCGGATGTTCGGCGGCATAGGTGGGCACACCACCAAGAGGATCACAGAGCGAATCCGGAACGTTTCATTGTCGTGTACGCGGCGGGCGCATCGCGATCGCTCGCTATCGATCCGCTCGCAGTCAGTCGCGAGTCGCGGCTTCGAAACATCGTTCCCGGCGAACCGCGGCACGAAAATTCGCTTACCGGATACCCGCGGGCTTCCTGGAGATCGCCTAGGATCGACGAACCCCGTAGGATCGACGAACGGGGTGAATCCACACGGGCTGACTCACGAGTGCAAATTTATTAATAGTCGAAGCGGACCAGTGTGTTCCGCGTGTGTTCCGCTGGTGCCCCCGGGAATCGGGGGAATCGAATTATGACCGATGGATTACGCCAAGCTAGCATGACCCACCGGGAACAGCTACGGTGAGAGAGATTGTTCGTTCTCGCTTTTGTTTTGCGCCGACCGAACGATCCCATTTCCCGGTCGATTCGCGATTGTGAACGGTTACGCAAGCTACTACCATCGCACCCGCGCCGCGGTTAGGCGAACGCTGTTCCACCATTCGATTTATTTAATGTCTAGGGACCTTCGCGTCGTAATCTTATCGAGAGCCGTTCAAACCGCGGAACCCGACCTCGCGGGTTCAACGGCGATCGATTAGGTTAGCGATACTGGATCACAGGTGCGTCCAGAGCCCGGTTTCCAAGTTAGCAATGTCGATCATTCTGTAAAATTAATGTAAATCATATGCGCGTTATTACTTTAGAGTCGTAGCACACGACGAAGTTACCAATAATTCTGTTTTGCTTGTGGCAACACGTTTTGAAACTCATTTATAGCTGTGTTTACAGTCAGCCATTTGATTTAGTGATTTACGTTGTGGAAATCGATTGTTATGTAAATAGAGCGCGAGCGTTTAAGGGATGATCTGACAAAACTTTTACCGTCCCCTTGGGTTTCCTAGTATCGTGCGACTACTGCGCACAACAACCACGGTGATTCAAGGGGAAATTTGAACAGTCTGTGTAACGATAGTTAGCGTGCCTTGCGAACAAGTTGCCGCGGAAACGTATGTCGCGGTTGCACGAAAATCTAGCGAGAACGAGTCGCCGTGGAATATCGCGGACCGACCTTCAGTGCGAAGACTTGTTGATATCGGTGAGGAATGTTTAGTATAATCCGCGGCGACGATAATATTCGTCGAGGTCGTGAAACGTCGCCGGGCTACTATTGGGAAAAACGAATGTGTTTTATCGTAATGAAGTTACGTAAATCCGCGCCGATAGAAAGATCCATCGGTGTTGACGATCGTTCGATTGTAGATTAAGTTCGGGCTCGGGTAATAGGCTTCGCTTTTAATTCCAAAGTCTCGCGAGGTCTCAATGAGCCGTGACACTCGCGGAAGAAATTGCAAATCGGTCGGTAGTTAATCGCGTCGATTCTAATCACGAGAATTATGCGGCCAGGATTATAACCGTCCGTTACGTGTCCTGCTCGCTTACGTGGACAAGCATAATGGCTCGCGTAAATCGTGGATCGACGTTGTCAGCTTCCGTTCGAAAAAAATACGTCGCGAAAGAATTTCGGAAAACGTTCCCCTTGGAATCGAGGACGTTCTCCTGTTTGCACGGCCCTGGTGTTTGCACGCTCGCAGACGGTGAAAAACATTTCCGTGCTCGAAGGTCTACCGAAATTGCTAAACGCGCGTGCAAATTGATGATCCACGGTTCCGACAACGGCGACTCGCGTCACCGCGAAATTATGTTTGCGATTTACCGCGACCGATTTTTACGAAACTATCTGAAGTTCTGCTGCAAATTGTCTAGCAAATTTTTTTCTTCGTCGAAACTATCATGGGCTTGTAGATTGAAGCTTCCTCTATCCAGAGAACCCCTGAATCTCCACCTACGATTTTTCTTTGGCCATTTTATCGGGTTTCGAACGAATGGCGTACCGCCATCTTTACGCAACTCGCAGGATCGAACGTACGGCTCGGTTAACGTTCGTCAATTCAGTCGAAAAAAAAATTATACATCGATTTCTAAGATGTCGTTGTAAAGAGAAGACTTCGATCTTTAAACTGGTATCGATTTGAATGAGGAAAAAAATTTGCTGGCGTATCGCGAGGTACCGATTTCGAAGAACCGCGCGGCAACGACATCCTGCGAGCGACAGCGCGAACCGCTCGCGGCTCTGCGATTTACGACCAAGCCGTTTAGAAAGTCTTTCTAGTTTTAGAAAGCGTTCCGCAGGGGGGCTTTTTATCAATTTGAAACGTCGGTTTCGCTGATCGGGAACGCGAGACGACGACTTGGGCAAGGCACGCGGATTCACGGCTGACAGCGACGAAAGACGAACGTAATCGGATTACGGGAGCGGTTTTCCGCGCGTTGCCACAATGCCAACCATTGTATCACGGTGCAGAGACCGTGGTCGGCACTCGTGTACGGATTCAAGGATCCGCCGTGATTCCGTTAGGCCGCGTTGAAAAAAAAGAAAACGAGCGTAGACGTCGACGGTGACGGCGGCGACCAACGTGTGCTAGCAATTAACACAGTTGCCTTGTCTCGCGTGGAAACGGATAACGAGAGAAGCGGGTAGCAAGAAGAGTAGGCGGCTCGAATTGCCGCGAATTAAGGCCTAATGGAATCAAGTTATGGCCTTTGCTCGGCGACGTCCCCTGTCGATTCTGGACGCCGCCTTTGCCTAGCGAATTTAGGGCAAGAAGAATCGCCGATGCTGCCTCCGCTCGCAGTTTGCATCGTTTGATCGTTCCAGAGGAGAGATATTCGTCTTCAGATTCGCTAACAGACCGTTCTTTATGCTAAATGAAAGTGTTTCGCGTCAATTGCAAAGGCCATATTTACATTCAATTTTCTCTTTAGTTGTTTCAATCTATTAATAGTACGCCAATACTGTGCATCTGTCCATTACTTAAAATTTCAGCAAAACGGAATTATTCGTATAGTGCAGCTGTTACCTGTTCGATGACCTTAGAATCCCTTTAAAGACCCTTTGGACAATTCATATTTATTGTATGCAATTAACTGTTCAGGTGTAAACAGATTTTAAAGGTCACTATAGTCGCAAGGAGAAATGAATGTTTTGCTCAAAAACTGTTGGGGCCTGTCGTAAACGAGCCAGACGGTGACTATCGCAGTATGGAACTCGGACTTTTTATTACACCTGTGGAGTCGGAGCTGAGACAGTGTCGTTCGAAATCTATACGTAGCTCGAAACATTGGTTATTGAATGTCTGAATAGAGGTATGTGCGAGAATGAGTCAGGTCGGGAACGGAAATAATTTTTGGATCGGGACGAGACTTTAATAATCTCAGGTTTTCTAAATATGTACAGGTTTCCTGGGAATGTGCAGATTTCTTAAAATTACCATCCAAGCCGTCACAGGTTTTCTCGTCCCGTTCCGAACTCGTACACCTCCACGTGCGAATCGATTACAAACGAATCGAGGAAGCAGAGCAAACGAAAATTCGCGCGCCGATCGCTCTTCTTTGTAATATTAACGCGACAGCATCGGTTCCGGCGATGCCCGGCGACCCTGACATTTCCCTAGATCGATAACGAGCGCTCCGCGGCTAACGATTGATTCGAATGCAATTTCTTCTGCCGCGAAACAACGCCGGGAAAATTCTTCGGTCGCTTCTCGAGTGGCCGGCGTTGCGTGGGCGGCACGCCGGCTGACCTGTGTCAAACGGATTATGGGATTGTTCACACCGCACGCATAGTTTTGTAGCGTACGATTAGACTGCGGATTTTACGTATCCATGATAAAATGGGCCTGACGGAATGTACCAAGCGCCGGACACTTGCTTTCGTCCGAATCGATGTCCGTTGCTTGACACGTTGATTCGCCGATTTTCCGTATTCACGAGGAAAGACGTCGTTCGCGCGAGTAGACAAATTCGAGGCGTTCCATTATTTGCGGTGCGAATTATCGGCGAGATGTGTGAAAAGAAGGCGACGAAGGATTCCGCTGCGCTCGGTGCGCTTAATAATCGAAACGAGATCACGAGGTCCGAAACACCTGTATGTAAAGTGTGGCGAGTGCGCTCATTGTTCAAAGTACAATGTGCAACGGTACTCCGTGAAGGACGGGCGCGTTTCTCGCGATTAGACTGCGGATTTTATGCGCTTGTGACACGCTCGCCTGTCCGCGAACAGCTCGGTAACATCGATCGAGTTTGGTGAAATTTTCAATCGACTCGACACGGGCGCGAACAACCATGCTCCAAACCGGAACAACTATTTCTGTTATTCGTAAAGTTCCGCAGTCTTAGCACGTCTTATTGTTCGGGACGAAAATTGCAATATTATTACCAGTGGTACTGCGATCGTCTAGCAGTCTGGCTGTTGTAAATTGGCCAATCTAGGCAACGATCCAAACTCTTGTCCGAATGAATGTGACGTTTTCGCAACGGTGTTAACCCTATAATGGTATCCTGGCGTCTCTCATAACTAACGCATGCTTTTTAAATATAAACAAATCTGATAGGTGGGGAAAAGTCATTTGCAATGGTGACGTTTGATCGGGTTCGAGGTGGTCGATCAGTCGTTACCTGCGGTCCGCCGGTAGGCAGGTACGAAACAGCAGCGTTTGTCGTCGCAGAGACTGCGAAGGGTCTCCTTGTTACATGTGTTCTTACTCCGCAAAGAAACAGACAGAGAGAAAGAGAGAGCGAGGAAGCAGCACACGATGGCGTCGTTTAAAGGTAGCGACGAGAAGTTAGGCTGGCTAAAATTAAGTTAGCCGACTACCAGAGAGACACTTCTGATTCACCTCGGGCCGAAGGGTTTTATTTGGAGATGGGCCAAGGGCAACGGACTCTCTTCGTGGATTTGCGGGTCAAGCGTTGCGCTTCGACCTTGAAAAGAAAAAACCGAACCGTCTTTTAACTAACGAGACTTCTGCGCGATTGGCCCGACGATTTTGATTCTAGTGTCCGCTTCTACGATCTAGATTTGTTGAATCAACAATGGTAGCTTGAGGGCAATGATTAGGAGATTAATGGAGGAATTTGTCGGTATCTTGAAGAGCGAGCGCATACTCATCATTCCTTGTTTCTCTTTGATTGCAGAACGTAGGGGAGAGTCGGATACCAGTTCCAAGGGCGGCTCGTCCCTCCTTCTTCCTCAAGTCAAGGTTGCTGGGCGCCTCGACGTTGGTGCCGGGACACCGACGCTCCCCGATCCTGTCAAGCTGTTTGCAGTTCGTGGATGCGGACACCGAGCCTACCACTCCCAAAATTAAGCGTGGTCCGCTGGGAACGGTGTCGTCTCCACCGATTGAAGGTACACAGTTTTATGGGTCAACTTGTTCGAAGACTAATTGTCCTGGAAACGTTCGGGTCATTTCGGGGCTCTCCTGAAGTAACTTCTTAAAGAAACGAAAATTGTAAAAGTCAAGTCGACTCCTATGAAAGGAAAACGCTAGTAAGACAGAAAATGTAGCAAGGTCTAGCTGGCAGAGATTCCAGCACACTTTTTCCTAGTTAATTGTTTTATTCGAGCAGAGAATGCGACCGGGAATGAAACTAATTGGAAGCTTTTCATTCGCAGATCCGAGAAACAAGACGTTCGCAATATCGCCGGTCTGGGACATCGAGAAAGATGACGTGCAACAGTTGGTTCACTTCACCGAGGAGAAGAGCAACTTTTTCAGGTAGAGCGCGTGTTTCGCATGCCTAGAGTCCTGTCTATGCGACTTTTGAACACCGCCTGGATTTGTTTTCACCTTAGCAGCAGCAATCTCTGACGAAAATCGTGGATCACAATCTGTTAACTGTGCTAAAAACGAACTAGACGGTTGTCGGGATATCTGACAATTGTCCTAGCATCAAACTTTCATTTCATTTTATACTATAAATTAAGTCTTCGTAAAAATCATTGTACCATATAAGGAATGAATCTATTGTATTTTTTAAATTGTTTCCAAGGTGTTGCCTGATATCTGACTTTGCTTTTCAGCTTGCTCGAGAACTCTCAGCTGAATATGATCGAAGACGCCGCTGAGAGCTGCCTGCTGGACACGTCTACGGGGTCGTACAATGACAATGTGCCGACAGGAACACCGCACTATTTGATGTTGAACAAGCAGAACTCGTTCGAGCACGACGAGAGTCTCGGTATCCTAACCCCGGACCAGATGACCGACTTCACAGTCGCGTTGGAGTGCTCCAGGACGCCATCCTGCGAGAACCTGTCCGGTTCAGCGGCCTCAAGACTGGCGTTGACACGCGCGTCCGCCTCAACACCATCGCCGGAAGAGCTTCCTCTCGATCCGAAGCCACCGGAGCCGGTCAGAGCTTCTGATCCCATCAGTTTCGTTACATCGGTGACCAGCATTACCAGTCTGGAGGCTGGCTACCAGGGAGACGGCGAGAACTCGAGACCAGCGAGCCGTGGAGCTGATCCACCTTCCGTTGCACCTCCGGCGAACCTGCCAGCACCTTGCAGACAAGATCCCATGACTGATTCAGACTTCTTCACGGAGAGCGACGCGGACGCCTACGAAGAAATCGTGCGTGGGGATAGGAAGGCTCAGGTGATCGATGGGACCTTGTTCTGCGCGCCAGGTGGACGAAGATGTCCCAGCTTCACTGGCGAGGAGATGGACTCGAGCGGGATCTACTCGGACCTTGATAAGCGACAGGACGAACTACACGCGCCTGAAGAGACCCCTGAGGAGAACGAGGATCGCACCCCTGACACCATGGACACGGAAGTCTCTCAGAGGAGCCAACCTTCTCCTGTGAAACCAGACGTTATCACTAACCTGCTGCAGGCGAGTCCTCCGGCTGTAGTAGCGACGATCAACGTTATCTCATGAAATATAGGGATTAAACTCTCACGGTTTTAGGATCTCCTAGCAACAGACATCCAGCGTTTTCATTGTACAAAATTAGACAAGTTAGGACAAGTATTTAAATTCTTTTCAATTGAGTTCACACACAGCGTATTTATGAAACTCTCAAAATTATGCGAACTTCTTGTCTTGTAAAATGAATTTGTTAGCTCTTTCGTCTCGTTTCAATTGTTCTTGTTATATTTGCTGGACGAGTATCAATGTTGATCCTACAAGGAGATGCACCGCGTTTTCGTCAATCTGTATGAAATTTTACAAACTTATTATCCTGTAAAGTTTATCGGAGTAGTGTTCGCCGTTAGACAAATGTTTTATTATTTGTGAATGATGATTAACGTTGGTCGGTAATGTCCAGGTGCCAGTGACTCCGTTGGAAACGTCGGGTGACTCCAGCGGGTCGGTGCACGCGTCGGAGGTGACTGTGATCGAGGTGAAGAGGAATAACGACAACTTAAGATCGTCGGCGAAGTCACAGAATAATAAGCCTGATGCGGTCCCTCTGAAGAAGTACAAAATGCCGAAGAGAAACGTCGTGTCAAAGATCAAAGCGATGATCGAGTCTGGACCGAAGGACGAGGGCGAGAAGGAGGCAAGGCGATCGCAGAGGTCTTCCAGAAAGAACGGAGGCCGCTGGGACGCCGTGATGAGCAAGATAGAGGCTGGAAAGAACGAGCAGAGGACCAGGCCACCAAGGAAAGAGGTAAAGTCGAGGGTCCTTCAAAGCATCGGCCAACCTCCGCCCGCTGGCACCAAACAGAAGAAAGCCGGCGATGCAAATAATAATAAGGATAAAAGGTAAATCATTGATTGATCGATGATCCCACGCGGCGATTTTCTGATGATTTCTTTGGTCCACAGGAGACTGAGGGGTCGCCAGGAGATGAAATCACCGACGGAGGAGACTGCGAGGAGCTCCGTTCGCAGCTCCATGAGCGACCTTAGCACCGGGCCTAACAAGGACACCTCGAGTAAGTAGATCATCTCTTTTTATACGATCCACCGGGTTAGTCCAATCGAAATGCCCTAATTGCTAAACGGCAGCCAATCAAGGTGTGTTTTCGCGAATCTTTTTGGGTACTTTGTGCTTTATACATATCAATACATATCAGCAAGGCATGCTTGCGTTTAGAATCGATCGGTCTTGCATTCGTAACGAAAGAAAGACTTAAACTTGCCACTGACTTAGTGAGCAGTCTTTAAATTTGAAAGACAGACCCGTTCTCGTACACAAGGTCGCCCGGCATTTCCTTGTTCAGCGACAGGACTTTTTCTTTCAACCGCATTTCGATCGTGAGAATGCTGTGCCCGTTTCGCAAAGCATTCATTGTACTTGCCAGCCTATAGTAAGGTGTAGTCTCTAAGAAGAACGGAGAGGAAGGAAGGAAGGCTGCTGCACAGAGTGGTAGTGGCGACGGGCGGACCTTGCGGAGAACGGAGCAGGGCTTCGGCAAACATGATGCCGGCCGATTTTGCGATATCGAATTATGCTCGACCGCATGCCACGCGTTTTTATCAATGGGAAAAACTCCGGACCACAAAGGTCGGCAAACCTGGCGGTCGCGTGTTGCGCGAGGCTTGCACTTCTGCACGTTCAATGCAACTCCATTCGGGGCTTCGTTCGACAATTTTTTTTTACCCTAACAAGCTCTCCCCAATTTTTCCTAATCGGTTCTGACGCTACAAAAATAGATTCTTTACTCTAATTAACATATTGTATCCAGAATTTCATTATATGTTGCAACCACTATATTGCGGAATGCGTTAGAAAACTTTTGATAGCAAGGGTCGAATAAAGATTCTGAAAGCGTGGTAAAAGGACAGAAATTAAGGATTCGAAAATTTCTGCAATCGATAGGTTCGTCGAACTCGAAAGCCGCATTGTTCATCCCGGGGATCATTAGCTTATGTAATCCTTGGACTATAAATTAGCCTCGCGACGGCTAATTGCCGACCGTGCGGCGTCTCTTAATGATTCGTATCCTTATTACCTCCGTTAATCCAAAGAAAAGCCGATTCGAAATTAACCAACACGGTTTTGCGACGGATAGCCGTCCGAAAAGCCAAGCTACTTCTGCACGCCCAGCCCTAAACTCTCCCCGTCAGCTGACTACCCCCTCCGCGGATTCATCGACTGGTCGTTATCAGGGTCACGAGATAGGAGTCTTCTAAACGCGATTGATCCGCGGGCATTGCTACGTCGATTCCCCTGGCACGTTCCCGAAGGTCGCTACCAGGGGTGGACACCCCATTACAAGTATACCCCTCAGCGTCCTCCGGATCAATTTATTTCGTTCTCGGGATGTGCACGCACGCGTCTTCGGCCTTTGTCACCCATAGTAGGAGCCCCATCCCCGACGAGCATCCGAGACGCTGCCGTACTAAACTGTGGACCATTTTCATAGACGTACAATTCAAAATGTTTACTAGTATTCTCAGCTCTGTTCATTAATTTTTCAAGACATGATTTTCGGCTTCCTTTTAATGGAAATATAGCTCAACGTTTCTGTCGTCGATATTTCGAACATACAATTATTGTAGACATAACAAATATATTACATATGCTGTCTGGCGTTGGAATTGATTATCGACAAGTTGCAAAAACTGGTAGCGATGGGTTCGATTGCTGAAAATGGAGTAATTATGCGACGGTTCAAATACACTGAATTAGCATGACCTGATAACCCCAGTCCGAGGAGGGTTAATCAAATGGAAACTTGATCAAAGCAAACGATGCCAAGCATCGTCGACGATGTCGTCGTTCGAAGTCTAGATCCAGTGAAACTGTCGCGGAGTTTGATCAATGAAACAGGGTTGAAAATGTATAGGGGAGAGAATGGCCAAACTCTGAAGGACGATCTGAAAAGTTGCACGCAGGAACTTCGAAGGGCTGTCTGCTGACACAGCAATCGCGGAGGGTCTCGAATTCTCTCATCCGCTGATCAATGAAATAGGGGCGCAGCAGGGTTAAAAATACGTTATCGTAGATAAAGGATTGACCGTGATTGGTGATATCCGAAGTTGCACGAAGCGACATCAGCAGAAAGAGGCTAAAAGAACATCGACGAGGTAGCTTGGCTAAAAATCAATGAAACTAGGTTGAAAACGCGTCGTTGATAGAGGTCTTGTCCTAAAAGGCTGTTTACAAAGTAGCGAGGGAGCCGAAATATTACAGCGTGCACCGAACAGTCGCGAAGTTGTGCAACCGAAAATCAATGAAACCGGGTTGAGAACGCCTCGAAGACGAAGGTCCAAGCTCGAAGGGCGATCTTCAAAGTTGCAGAAAGGAATTTCGGAGGGTCGCGTTTGCTCGTGGAAAGATCTGACAATGTGTTAGCGAAAGCGGGTCGGGGTGGTGGCCGTAGCGCGAGCGGGAGGGTGTTTTTCTATCGACCGGGGGTGAGAGAATAGGCGGGCGCGAAACTCGGCCGTTCCGGCGGCATCGGCAGCGGCGTTCGATGGCATCCGAGGGCGTCGCGGCGCTCCGGCGCCACTGAACGTCTCCGTTTCCATTGGATCTCTCTTGGAGCAGCCGCAACGACGGCACCGTCGTCGTGAATCGGCTCGGCAGTCCTCGGCGAGCGTCGTGATCGTTCGTACGGCGGCTCATGCACGCGCGTTGCATTTCCGGTGCTGCTGCTTCTCCTCCCTTCGCCGTTTCCGCCTCACGTTGTCTCTCCGTCCTCCGGTTTCTCTCTCTCTCTCTCTCTCTCTCTCTCATTGTCACGCGCGCTCTTTCTCTTTCGCTCTCCGTGTGCCCTATTCGTGGGACTGACCGATTTCATCGAGGGAGCGTAGATGCGTCGGAGAGAAGCGTACGCGGTCCGCTAGAGGAGGACAGAGGCAAGAGCGAGGCTGAGCGCGGCCGGTGCATCGTCGTCAGTGAATGCCGCAAGGTGACGGTGCAAAGTGCATCACGAGCGGACTGCGAGATCTTCCGTAATCTCCTCTCGGGTTCTCCCGTCTTTCGGCGTCGTCGTAATCGTTGCCTTAGCCGTCGCGAAAATCTTGAACTTGTCGTTCGGTCTTCGAGGAAGAAGGACTGCGCCAGCGCGAATGTACCGTGCCGACGTGACCTGATTCCAGCTTGTCAGATCCCGAGGATCGAAAGGGAGCAGGACTCGCAGCATGCTGGCGCGCCGCTGCACTCGGTGCACTCGGAGGTGGAATCTGTGCTCCGGGACCGGATCACCTGCCCCCCTCTCGACGGCCCCCAATGAAAGTTCCCCGAGGTACCGTTATCGCGGGTACCTCTCGGCCTCGTGGTCCCCCAGCGTCTCGTTCTCCTAGAAACCGGCCGTCGTCCGTGCTCGCTCCCATACTCCCGGCATCCTCAAGTTTTCCGGGCTCTTCGGATCGTTCTCGACTCGTTCACCGTGGTTTCTGTCCGCGGGTCAACGGCACCGGTCGGTTTATTTCCGGCATTGCCTTTCTTCGGGCCACCTATCTCCGGCCTGTGCTCGGTGTGTTCACGTCCTTCGACGGCTCCCCACCCGTTTTAGACAGGTGCAGACCTGGCCGCGAGACCACGTGCGCCTCGTCCAAGGCCGACGACCACTGGTCCCGGAGCACCCGGTCTCTCTCCGCCACCTTACGCAACGGAATCAGATGTTGTCGAGCAGTCCGCATGGCTGAGGACGCGCGTCGATCCAGCCGGTGAAAGACACGCCGCAGAGGAGGACCAGGAATCGGGTCAAGCCGCTCCGCGTCGATCTCCGTGCGCCGTGTGTCGAGATATATCTCCTACGTGTCCCCTATCAGTATACTCGCGGTGTCTCGTCGGTACGCAGTGCTCTCGATCTCCGGAGTGCCGCGATCAGCTCGCTCGATGGAACAGGAGGATGTCGCTTGATCGTGGACACGACGATGTGGAGAGGATTGTTCGCGGACAGCATGGGGTGAAGAGGTCTCCGACGAAGGCCCAGGAGGCACCGAGAACATGAGCTCCTTTGCCGGACCGGCCACGGATCGACGGTGAAAGCCGGATCTTGAAAATGGGGCAACAGGGATCGAAGGGTAGGCCGGCTCTCCGGGCGGATTTCGTCAGAGACTCGGCGAAAATGCGGCTCGGCAGCTTCAAGCGAGGTAGAGTCTGTAGACCGTGGCGCGGCAGCCATCTTCCACGTCTAGCTTTACCTCCCGATACCTACTCTCCATCGACGGTTTACGATGCCTCGGAATTTACAACGCGGGGACCTGGACTTTCCGCGCCTCGAAGTCGCCTTTTGTCGAGGAATCCTCGGCTCATTGTTCCAACTTTCGGCTCGCCGATGCTTCTCGTTCAGAATATACGCAGGTTACGATGCGGTCCCCGGCTAATCCTCTAATCTCGCGTCTACCTAGAGAAGTGAGGGGGAGAGAAAACGGAGGAGAGGTCGCTATCAAGCCACCTGTCCTTTTCTTCGTGGTTCATTTAACGCTAGAAAGTTGCCGGCAACACGAACACGAACGGTCGACCGGCTCTCGACACTCGGCAGCTGCATTCGAAAAGGTAGATAGGTCGAACGGTTTCTCTTGACCGAGTCTAAAACGTTACGGAGAAGGATCAAAGGTACCCTACTTACGCGCACCTCTTGGACCAGGGATTTCTCTTTCACGGTAGCCATCGATCATTGTTGGCTGGGCCGGTCCTGCCTGCGGAAAGTGGCTCGACTTGTTAGCTCGCGCGCGATCGAGAACAGGAGGGATTAGCGATGGACCACCACGCGGTCTTGTCCGAGATAATGTATTAACGCTAGGAGCCATTAGCAGCAATCACGATATTCCGTTAGAGGATGTCCGCGAGTAAAAATCGTTTGAGCAACTGCAGAGTCAGCAGCGAATCGTTGGAGTCGGTTGGGTAACCCATGGTTCTTGGTGTGCGTAGAATCTTGTAGATAACATACAAAAAGCACGTCTTCTCTATGCTTTCCAATGAATATCACGATGATTACCCCCGAGGGTCAACATTGACCCCTGGAAAGCAATCAGAAAACTCGCACCCATTCTAGTCTCCAACCGCGCGTTACATGTGTTCGACTTCTTTACTCTCGATCGGCCCGATGACCCTTTTGTCCCTGGTCCACGGCGACCCAGGTTCAACCCGGTGGAACAATCGTCGCTCGCGCAACGTATTAATGGTCGATCGATCGTCAAAGCATCGGTGCCGAGCGGATGCAATGTTCGTGCTCCTAGGCTTGATCGTTTAGCGGTCTCGTTCCCGGGTAGGCGCTAACGAGAATGCGAGGCGTCGCGTTTTTCCTTTCACCGTTCGCCGCGCTCCTCGGTGTACACAATGAACGTTTTCTTTTGCCCGTCGGCGTAATCGGGAGCACGTTCAAACTTAGCTCCCGATGACGCGGGGGATCCGCTCCGGCCGGCGGAGTGCGAATTCCGATGATGCGGGAAACGCTATTAGACGAGACCAAACAGGTCGATGAACCGCGGGAGAGTAGAAATAATGGAAATATTGCGATCCGTACTAGAGACACACCTCGACCCCTCGGTCCTGGCGACGTTTTCCTCGCCGTTTTCATTCGGTTTGTAATCGCGGGAGAAAAAGACACGTAACGGCGACGCGCACCATCCTCGTTGTTTTCGCCGTGGTATAAATATAGTCACAAAGGGAAGCCGGCCGTATAAAAAGGCAGCGGTTCATTTGTCCCTC
Organism: Augochlora pura; assembly: GCF_028453695.1. Taxonomy (NCBI): domain Eukaryota; kingdom Metazoa; phylum Arthropoda; class Insecta; order Hymenoptera; family Halictidae; genus Augochlora; species Augochlora pura. Next base: position 742,099 of record NC_135776.1, on the reverse strand, counting down.
CCGCGTATCACAAGCTTTTTCTGACACCTCTTTCTCTGTTCTTGTCCATTGCAGAGAGGTCACCAACGTCGACGACTCCGCCCAGAAGAATGGTTGCGAACGGACGCGGTAGCCTGCAGAATCGCGTCAACAGCTTCGACAATAAGAAGAGCTGCGTGGAGATCTCGACCGTCAGCCTCGGTGAGTTTCGAGGGACCGGGAGAGACCGCCGCAGACCTGCGAGAGGCCTGTTGGGGCCCGAATCACGCGACCCCGCTCACACGCAGACACGTTCCTCGCACGCGACGGCACGCTGCTAGCGTTCTAGGCTAATGTGGCTGAAACTATGCAGGCATATCGATGGGGCCCCATTCATTGGCGTAATACTCGGTCCTCTGCCAATCGACGTGGACGTGCTGCAAATCGTGCATAGATAGCTCTCTGTCCAACGTGTATGCATGAAAATGCACTGACCTCCATAAAGAGGCGCTCTTGTACTTTTTAGAGTTGCAAACTATGTTTATATAGATTCTGTATACAATGTGGTAGACTGCGCAATATGGAATATCAGATGTTTTAATACATTTTACAACTGTAAACTGCGTATGCGTAGAGTCTATGTAAAATTCACTCACCGATATGTAGTGTCTTTCTATAAAAGAACTTGAGCATATGCGAAATTTTTCTTTATAGTTTGCGAGGTCTCTGGCACATTGTATTAATACCGTCAAAGCGATAGGACTAGTGTTGATCACAGAAATTTCTAGTATGTATATATAGAGAGCTTCCTCGATGATTGTGAAATTAGAAGTTCGGTAATAGAGCCAGAGAGGGGCGTTGGACAGAGAGACCGGCCTCTGAAATGGTTCGCGAGCGATCAGGCCACAAGCAGTGCAATAACAGCCGCTGTATTAAAATGTCTCCTCTCGTTGATTGAACGGAGGAAACGAAAGGTCGAGGGCACCGCTGCGTGTTTCCGGTTGGTGACCCAATGCGACCAGGATAGAATGTAGCTTTTCCTTGAACGCGTGCCCCTATGCAACCGTGTAACGCCTGTCTATCGGAGTAGAGAGAGCCAGGCATTCGATAGTTTATCGGCGCGTCGATAGCGAACCACCAGGAGGGATCTATTTTCAGTGGAAAGCATAGCATTGAAAAGTATTGTTGGCAACCGGCCACGCCGGTTTCGGCGAGTCGATCTATTGCGTCTTATCGTTTTCTGGTTTACTCGCGAAGCCTTTAAAACGGTATCATGGGAGAATACCTTTCCATGCTGTGTATGGCAGATAAACACAATTGACAAGGGACTTGCGCGTCTAATCAAATAGCCAGGACAATAGTTACGCTCTAAATGTAACCCCAACTTATGCTAATTCAGTTGGTGGCAAATGTTACGCTTGCAAGCTTCGTAGTATGTAGGATGAATCGAGCAACAAAATCGTTAGAAGTATTCTGACATAATTTTATATATTGTAGCGTTAAGAGTTGCCTGCGTGTGAGTCATTCTTTTTAAGGAATCTGGAATCAAAGGAACATTAATTCTTTTATGGATCCCATAGAAATTTGCGGACATTGATGTCGCGGCGGAGCGATGATTGTGACGTAGCTAGGGTAATTAACCGTTGGCGTGGGTCGTTGTCGCCACCGCTGTTTGTCCCTCGGCACAGGTCAGAATCGTAACGGTATGCGCTCCCTGCCACAGCCATTATGTGACTTAAACCCCTCCACGAACAACCCCGTCGTTCAGTTTTTGCTAGACCTTCGTCTAGTACGGTGTTCTTGATTTTCTCCATTTCAAACTCACTCGTTCAGTGGAACGTTGAACACGTTCTTTGAACATAATATTCTGTTACGGGAGTGTGGTCTTCGTGATCGACATCGTTAGCAGCGACCAGTGACTGTGCGTCGTTAATCAGGGCAATCGAGCCCTAAGGATTAGTTGCTGCAATCATGGTGGCCTCTAGCTATTGCAAATTCCACGGTATTTATAGGTTAATAACTATTTTCGACATTTGGTCAACTTTGCGTTACTTATTAGAATTGTCAGCGACATTTTCAAACCCGGGTAGCGATGCATGGACATTGACTTGTGTGTAATTCGCATCGTCAAATATTTCTTGATGCAAGAACTGCAACTTTTCGGTGGTATAGAAATGTAACTTTGCGTTTTCAATCGCTCGTCTCCTCCGCCGATTTGCTTCATTATTATTCCCCTAGAAGACGGTCGCTGTCTCGGTCGAAGTTTCCACGTAACAGGTTCCGGGGCTGGTTCGCATTATCTCACGCGGACAGCAAAACGGTTTACGGGAAACGGTACTCGCGCTCTCCTCGCCTCTCTCTCTCTCTTTCTCTCTCTGTCTCTCTCTCTCTCTCTCTTGACTCGTTAAGACGGATAGTGTCTATTCTTTTTTTTTATTATTTCAGAGAAGAGTCCGTCAGCGACGCGAAAGCCGGCTACAAGAAGATTAACGAGCACCGTCCCGACGAAGCACGGTTCCACTACAGTGTCGAAAGGTATTACATTGATAATTTCGCGCGATCATCACAATCTTGCAACGTTCTTCTCTATTGCTGAATTGAGGAATCGTGCTCGGTCTTCTGTCTATAGTCTGCCTAACGATACGAGTCTTTCATATGTGTATATTCCTTGAAAGAGATTGAACATCTGTTGTTTATACTTAGCGGTCAGATTCAGTAAAGTATGACCAATAGCTGCTAGAAACGATTACGCTATTATTATGTCATATACCAGATATTCGATCACGCTGATTGATTAATCCCGTTAGAAAGACTATAGAAGCTCATTGTATTCTAAAGTTTAAACATCGATTGTGTTTGTACTGGTCGAGCGCAGCCCCTGAACGACTGCAAACCGTTCGACATTCCCGCAAAGACATCCACATTGCCGGGCGCGTAGCCCCTGAGCGACGACAACCGGCTTGCATCCGCGAACGCCTATCGCGTTCCCGCGATGATAATAGTTGGAGGAAACGTCCGGACGAGCTTTCTAATTGATCGGCCGGCAACCGGCTGGTTTCTAAAAAGGTCCCACGGTTGTTTCACGGTGCGTGTACGCCGTGGAACACGGATCCTCCGTCGTTTCACCGCGTGCTCTTCGAGTCTCGCACGCGTGGCGTCCTATAGAAGAAAGTTGCTTTCACTGGGCCCTGATCAGGCCCGGGCCAAAACGGTGCACCCGTATTAAGGTCCCGGGAGTTTATGAAAAAGCCGCGGCTAAATCGTTCTCGGACAGGTAGGGAAGCCCCGACGCCACCTACACCGGCGAAAGTAATCCCTCGACCGGTCAACTCTTTGGTAATCGACGGAATTTACGCGTTCGCTACAAGATTATGCAGGCTCAGTCACGCGATCGGCTCGTCGAGCCGAAGAGCCTCTATAGGTCGTGTGGCAAATGCCCTAACCGACCCCGAAACTCTGCGGACGTGTCTCTTGGACCTCGCTTCTTCGTCGAGCGTCGAAATTTGCACATTTCCAACAATTTTTAGACACCTACCTTATATATTTTTATAGTTTATCTTTTATTTCTTTCGCTCATTTACGTTTCGCGCATAATAAATAACAGTGGTAGTAATAATAGTAATAATAATAATTAGAATCTCACAGTGGTATTGGCCAAACTGGTACTCGTTTTTAGAATTTCATCTCGCCTACTTTCATGCAGCTCGAAGCAATCCCGGTTCAGCTAGTCGAACCATCGCAGGTGTATACACGTAAATTCCGATTGGTCGTTGCGTCGAGGCGTAGAAGCTTGCCCTCGGCGAACAATGGAAATAAGAGACGGTCTTCCGAAATGTTCCGAGGTGGTCTAGGTCTAGCACGCGAGAGTGTTATCTGGAACAAATTACCGAAGCGAAGATCATTATCAATGACCGTCCGCGTCCTAGAAAGCCCGGTTATCCCGTATCAGGTCGAGTTTCTACGAGGCTCTTCACGGTCTTCTACTTCCTTTCGTTTTAATTTAGTGTCCCCATTAATCATTCATGAACGAGCCGAGCCGGCTGCGAAGGATCTGCGAGATATCCGCGAATCCTCTTTGGTGATTGTAAAAGCATCGGCAATTAGATTCCTCGCGCGACTCCGCGCGCTCTGACGAAATGATCGCCGAGGGTTGGCCGCGTGCGGAATCGGCAATCGGTTTCGAGGTCCTGCGCGACGGAAGAGCGTTATCCGATCGTCGATCATTATCCTCGGCCGGCCGGGCCCCGGCCACGTATTGTCTCGCACGATTACGGGCCCGGGCGACCATCTAGGGTCGAGCGATTCCAAATGGAAAAGTGAATTTATTCGGAGCACGGCACCGAGGAATAATTCATCGGCCTCTGGGCGCCGAGTCGAGCCGAGCCGATTTATTCTACTCCGGGCAGACGAAACACGCCGATCCGAGGGAACTTTACGAGCCAATAAAACTCGCCGCGGCGCGCGGCCAACGATAGGGTCGCCGTGTGCCGGTCGGATATTAAGTGGCGTTTGTCGGTTAATTTTCCAGTGAAATGAAGCCACCACCTTTCTTCCTTCTCTCCCTCGTCCCATCCAGCTTCTTCTTTTGTTCCTCGCGAGCGAGCGCGAGCGATAGAAATCCGAACCTCGGAGGACTTTCTCGAGTCGGGAACAATAAGAGAAACAGCCGCTAACGGGGTACTCCAGTCTAGATACCAGACTCTTTTCCCATAAAACTAGAAAACCATTTACCACGCCTGCCACCGTTGTTTACGCTTTTACTCGAGATTCGTTATTCCAACGAGATAATCACGGCTGCGATTTCGGTTTTAGCGAGCAGCAATTTCCAAAGCGCGGTAAGCACAGGCTTTCCAGATTAGGGACTAAGGCACACAAATTCTTCTTGCCGTCTTATGCAATTCTTCTGTATTTAGCTCCTTCATATTCCACTTTGATTAGTCGAGTTTCTTCAGGTTCGCTTACCCGGCTAGTTGGCCGACTCGTTACTTTAGTTGCTACTTGACTATACCGTTCGCACTGTAACCTACAAGTCCTTCTCAATCTGCGAAGTTGTCGTCGAGCCGGTGCATGTCCTCAGCGTCGGCGCACCTGCCTGAAAAGGCGCACGTGTCCCGCGAAATCGGCTCCAATCCATCGAGTGAAACCGCCTTGGACACAGTTCTGGAAACGTGGAGCCAGTTGTGGGTCGGACACGGTTTTCCTCGTGTGCCCGACGTCTTCGTCCTCCTCCGACGAGGTAGCACACACCTCGTTTCAAGGTGGTGGTAGGAGTGGCCGTCGCAGAGACGGAAGGAGGGATACGTCGGTCCGCGAGGCAGCCTGTGGCTCGTGCTAATTCAGTCGAAGTGCGGACTTGCTCGGCAAATCGCTACAAATGACGGACTCGATTAGATCTCTCGCCGAGGTATCGCTGGATCGGACGTTCTCGCGTCTAGACATCCGACGACCGTCCTAAAGAACCGAGAATCTACTCGATCGGCTAAAAATATATTTCAATTGGACGAAAAACGGCTTCGTCGGGGCACCCGCTTCGCTCCCGGATTGTTCCCGCTTCTCCGTGCAACATCGAGGAAAATCGCAAAGTGTCGAGACAGTAGCGATGTGTGCGTGGAGTTTGTCGGCGTGTGTTCCGAGGATTGGAACAGGCGGCGGTTGGGCATCGTCGGAAACGCCGTGAGGAGAGAGAGAGAGAGAGTGTCAAAGGACGAGAGATTACAGGATACTTCGATGTTCCCATTAGGGTGTCGGGTCGAGGTGCACGCACCTTGGATTTCCCGTGCGGCGGTCTCGTGCACTCGACCTTAACCCAGAGACTGAACCGGGCCGGTCTTGAACGCGTTCCCTGGCTTCGTTTTCCGTCGCGTGCTTTCACGTCGGTGCGAACTCGGTAGGAGGATGGTGGTAGTCCTCCTCCGGTGACGCTGGTCCTGCCGAGAATTTTCCCGCGGGGCGCAACCGGGTTTTCTCCTATTCGCTCGCGGCACCTTGAGAACGAGGATCTCTGGGAGAAACAGGTAGCCCGACTTTCCAACCGTGCTCCTCTCTCTCTCTCTTTCTCCCTTACCGCTTGTTCGCAAACGAGTTTTCCGCTCGCGCGCTCGACTTTCTTCGCCGGGCCGCGAACATGACCGGGGACAGTGAGCCCGACTCCTCGGGGACTCTCGTCGCGTTTCACCGGTCCGGGCCCGCTCGACGAAACTCGACGATGACCCCCTGACCCAACACCTGACAGGGTTGCGCTGTGCGAGCGATGCGAGGCCAACCGGAGATCATCAAGTTTACATCGGCGAAGTCGAAACCAAGGGCTTGAGAGTCGATCCCGATGGTGATGGGACCTGTGACCTTAATTGCAGATCGGGAGACCAAAGATCACGGCTATGTGGTGAGCAGGGCGTCCCTGGAGACCCGGGACCAGGCCGCGCAAACCGACGGCCTCTTCAACACCAGGAACCAGAGGGCCGAGCAAATCGTTCAAGCCCTGTCCGTCACCGTGCAGTACTTGGCCTGTGAGGTAGGTTGCCTTCGTCCTTTATCTGTTTGTTAACTTATCCAGGACGACGAACGTTTGTCAGGTAAAAAATATACCCCCTGGTGCAATTTAAAAAATGTTATTCATCGTTGAAAGGCGTCCACATTCTACATCTCTCCACTACTGTAACTAGTTGTATAGTAGAAAGAATTGACAATTTGACTCTAATACGTTTCAAAGTACTTGACACCGACGTCATCGCCGAAGGGTTAATTGTTAACCCGCCTTATTCGAACTGAATTTGCAATCTGCGCGAAGCATGCGGTATACGCAGAAAACTAGTTCGCCTAGATCGTACCAAATAGAATCCGAGAAGCCTCCTGCATTCCGGCGGACACTTTTAATTCGTTTAACCGGTATATCGTTGCTTGTCGCATACAGTTGGACGCATTTTCTACCCCGAAGCTCAAAAAGGAATTGGAGAACATGAAAAAAGAATGGATGTCGAGCTGCACGGAAATCGAGGAGCTGAGGACTAGAAACCTCGGCATTGAAGAGAGGCTCGAGTCGGAGAGGGAGAATCATCGCAGAGCCTTGGACCAGCTTCGCGAAGATCGTAAGTCTTGCCAGCAGTTTTATTTGTCTTTCTTTCTCAGACTTCTGGCTCGTCACCGCGCGGAACACACTCCTCGTGATGTAATTTACGCAGCCCGTTACTCCACTACCCTTCGAAACTATTTCTAACAATTGTTTTCACATTGTTTTCTTTCCGTTTCTGTTGCCACGAATTACTTCGGCTCTCCTCGGAAAGGTTCAACGAGCGGAGAGTTTTTTGATTACTCGTTGAAGACCGACTAGATCCAAGATCTTTGCAGCTTTTAACAATTACTTAAAAAATTATTCAAAATAGAAATAGATGTCTATGTAACTTTCAAACGAACATAGACAATTTCATTTTGCACAGAAATCCGCAGTCTAGTGATTTCGAATTTCAAGTTGCTAAGAAATGAATGACGTTCGGGGACAGGGTGAAGAGTTAATTTGTGGACGTTTCGCATTAGAATCGGCAGCAACGTTTCATCCGCTTTGTGCCAACCGTTCATCCTTTCGTGTCATATATATGATAATGATATTCTCCTGGTAACAAATTTAATGGTTCCGATGTCGGTGGCAGAGGTTTAAAGTGGAGCAATTGTTAATTAAAATCCGCGTGACGGCCGGCGGCCCACGCACCATCCGACTCGGCCCGGCTCGAAGAATTTTCAAAAGCGGCCACGCACACGCTCCATCACAAACACTTCTCTCTCTCTCTCTCTCTCTCTCTCTCTCTCTCTCTCTCTCTCTCTCGATTTAGTGGCCACGTAACGTTCATCGAGGTTAATTATAGGTTGGCACGTTCGACGAATTCGTCCTAGCTTCTCTCCCCCAGTTTATCTCTGTTTTTCTTCCCGTTTCTTTTATCCGAACAACATCTCAGACACACCTGTGAAGGTATTCTCGTTATCATCCTATGGAAGAGTTCCAGGATATGATTAATTAGAAAGGATCATGTAAAGACGCCTACATGCGCTTTTCATTTTCAGTGGAAGCTCGACACGCGGATCAGGTGACGATGCTGGAGGCGGCGTTGCAGGAGGAGAGACGGAAAATGAGCGAGGCCGCAAAGGAACATCGAGCCGCTTTAACAAAGTTGCGAGCAGAACAGGAGGCGGAATACGCCCGCAGGGAAGCGGACTTGAAGCGGCGGTCGGTGGTGCACGATCAAGGAGTCACGTTGACGGCGGAAGTCGAATCTTTGCGATCGGTGCTGGAGATCCGCAGCCAAGAGATCGCATTGTTACGATCCGAGCTGGACAACAGCAGGCGCGAGATCGAAGACAAAGACGCGTTGCAACAGCGGGTGGACACACTGGAGGCTCGGTGCGAGGACTTGAAGGCACAAATCCAGTGCAAAGAGTCTCTGGAGAGACAGATAGCCCACGACAACGAAGTGCTGCACGAGTCGATTCATCAGATCTCGAAGCAAAACAAGCGCCTGGCGCAGCGGAACGAAGAGCTGCAATGGAGGCTGCGTCAAAAAAACGAGGTGGTGACCGTTCTTGCGAATCTGACACCTAGGTTGTCGCGGTCCCTGGGACCGGAGCAGGTCGAGCACACTCTCTCGCCGGACAAGAACGGTCCCCAGTCGTCCTCGATGGTGAAATTCTTGGTGGAGAAGGGCGACTCGGTCTCCTGGACACTGGAAATCGACGACGAGATGATGAAAAGCGGTAGTAGCACGGACGGATCGCTGACCATGCCCTCGAAGATCAGCAGGCCGGACTCCGCATCCGTATCTAGGCAAGGATCGCTACGATTGACACCCAGAAGATCATCAGTGGATATGAGAGCTAGGTCAAAGAGCATCTCTGTAACCGATTCCGCACGAGTCGAAGAGTCCGCGTGGTCACCGTCTTGCAACTCTACGCCGATCCCCCGGCGAAGACCCAGGAGCGACCCCTCGTCCTCGTCCTCGTCGACCTCCTCGTCCTCGTCCTCCTCGTCCTCGTCGAATTGCGCGGTCGCTGTCGCGGTTGCAGCAGCCGCAGCCGCTGCCGCTGTCGCCGACGACTGCGGCGGAGGACAAAGGCCGCAGGAGGCCGGCGGCGAGGCGATGATCGAGGAAGCATCAGCAACCAGCAGCGAGGACGAGTCGTCGACCAGCAGCAACATTACGCAGCTGCCCATACAGTTCGCCTGGGGAAAACCAATCAAGTAACGTTCTCGTGAACGTTTTGATTTGTCACGATACAGAGCCCCAAACGCAAACGCCGCGTATAGATCATCCGCTCGGTGATCGCTCGATCATCCTCGTCGCCGGAACTCGTTCTATGTACGCGCACCTTTTTCTATTACCGTCTGTACCTGTTATACTTGTATGTATCCGATCGCGATCAGCGTAGGCGTAGATCCGTGAGGAATCGAGTCGGACACGCGTTTACTATACTCGACCCCAGCGAGGAGGTCCAATGAGTTTGCTGTTACGAGAGCTTAAAACGCGATAGCTTCAGCATGCTTTGATTGCTGGTGATCGTCTCCTGGAAACCACGAGCACGAGCGTTTAGATTAGAGACAATTTTTACAGTGTGCGAGTGTGCTCTTTTCCAAACAGTGACTCTTCTCGCCGAGCTGACCTTTCTTCGACATGTATCTTTGTTTCTCTACACGGCCGCCTTCCGTGTCCATGTTCGTAATTAGTCCATGGTTTCCGATTGCTTCGACGCGTGAACGGATCTCGGGATGTATTCGTTGACCGGTTCCGCAGCAACTTGGTATTTTGTTGTCCCGATAACCAACGGGATAGGTGAGATGACATTGTTTGTGGAATAGATCGGTGAATGATCTATTCGGGGTACAGGGTTCGTTCGAGTCCGTAACAATCATCCCTAATTTGCAAAGTTATGGTTCTGTGTAATTTTATCGAGTTAGGACTGTAGGCAAGTTTTGAATTGTCGTTGTTGTATCGATGGACGCTTAGGCGAACCCTGTATTTGCCGAAAGAGAGTTCAGAGAGAGAGAGAGAAGTCTCCTTTAAAATAGAGAAAAGTGCGCGTAAAGATTATCGAATCGATTTCGTTGGAAGATTGATCAGTGGTAGGATGTCCACAGGCTACCGATGGCGATTCGCGAAGCCACGCGTTTTGTAGAACCGAATTGAATCGGGTTACACATGAGTGCGCATGAGTTCAATCAGAGACCTCGAGTCTTATCGAGGGACTCGAGGGTGCCAAGAACTCTCGTTGTAATGATTGTTCGTACAATCGTTTCGCTGGCAAAGCATCTAGCTTAATTATCCGCGAAACGCTTGCGCCGGTTCTGGCTGAAAAACCGGCGCGTAATTCGACAGCCTCGACCCTGAGAACTGTACACTGTCTTTGTTTGATTCGCGACACTTTTACACATGTCCGTTTTATAATGTATAATGCGTTTATATTTCGTCTGTACATAAACAACAACGATGTTTATAAATTAATTAGTCTTTATCGCAGACATTGTACATAGACAACGACCGTCAGTCAAAGCGATGATCCTCGATGAAAAGAGAAAAGGAAAGAGCAAATATGAATAGCGAGACGAAACGAAAGAGGGAAACGAATATTTGTGCGCTCACGACCAATACTAACTCGTCGTTGAGACATATACACGAGTATATTTCGCATATGTAATATACATGTGCAGCTTACCGAACAGTACGATTATCGTGGTTCTTCGCATTCGGATCGATTCAATAATTTTTCTTCTTGCCTACTACAGCCCACGTGTCGATCATCACGAGTCTCGTATTTGTGACTCTTCGCAAACAATGAGTTTTTATAACGTTTTGACATTTTATCAAGGCAGATGTAACATTCGCGACACTCTTTCACAGATGGAAAAAAGTACGTTGCGATGAACAATGTTTACTTCCAGCAGGAGTTCGCTGATTATACGATTCTTGGACCCATTATATCTTGTATCGTATTATTTTTCGTTGTATAGCGGTATCTTTTTTCTAGGCAGTTTACTTATTTTGATTGCGAATGGTTTTTTAAATTAGACCGAATCCTAGAAAAATTTAAATATGTTTGGTTTATAGCGGTATTTCGTAATAGTACCTAGATGTACCTTCAGGAAACGAAGAGTTCGCGAACTCTTGTTGTTAGCAAATTAAGCATTTTATTGTCGACATTAGACCACGCGATTCGATTTTAACCGCCCCGTTTTTCGCTGCGACATCGTATTTACAGTTGATAATACAGACATCACTTTTGTCGTGTCGACTGCCGTGCGTTGATAAATAGTCGATCGAACGTGCATATGTCAATTCGGAATGAATTGAAACACTCTGTTCCACGGATAACCTGGGGAAGAAAACAGTATGTTCGGTAGCAGTAGTATAGGAATAATTGGAGGGTGTCGAATTATAAGGAAACAGCAAGTATTATTCGCCGAGAAGTGTGTGTTTCTCTCACATGTGCTGGCAAATTCAATGTATTATATACCTATCAAATAAATATTATCTGAATTAAGATAAATCCCGTAGAGTCTTTTAATAATAAACGATAGATAATATACGTATAGTAAATTTGTCACGTTTATGTTTGTTCATATTTGTATCCAGCTGCCGATAAAATAGACCTATCCATCGTCACGGTTTCTCATGTTAGAAGGAGGACATGCCGTAAGAGGTCGCCATCGATCCGACTCATGGTATATTGATGTATACATTTCCTATTTTCCTGTTGACAAACCACGCGAAATTTTATCTTTCTACTTCTTGTATTTTTATCGTCTTCTATTTATCATTATCTCATATATTCAAAAGATTTCATTAATAGGTTAATACGTAGAAGAGGAAAGAACGTCATTCGACATTGGTTCTTAGCCCGCTTATTTCGAAAAGTGTAAAACAGTAATATGGAATCTTCAAAGAGAGAAAAGGGAATAACATTGGATGATTCTGATACCAAACCACTTATGCCTATTTTGATACGACTTCGCACAGACAATTGTGCTGTTCAAAATATACTCATTGATAAAAACGAGGTATCGAATAAACATTTTCCCAGAATTATTTATGATTATTATTTCATAGTTTCTATTAATAAAATTTATCATTTTCAACAGTTCAAGATAGGTCGTGGTAGAAACAATGATGAAATCATACTGGATGCAGCGATATCTAGAAGACAATGTATTTTCAGATGTGAAGGAAACGAAGAGTGGACTATTAAAGATACTAGTTCTTCCACTACATTTGTCAATGATGTCCCTCTTGTATCAGGAGAGAACAAAAGACTCTATGAAGGAGATATTATACAATTCAGCCTGTTAGATTGGTATAAATATAAGTTCATTCTTGTTGGCAAAGAGGAACGCAGAACCAAGAAACCTAGGACAGACGAACAAATTTTAGATAATGTACTTATAGAGCAAAAAACGTTTTCAGAAAACCAAGAATGTCAGAAAAGAGCTCTTAAAGAAAAATTACAGACAAAGCAAAAAGAACAAGACACATTGAAGCAAGAGTTGGAACAGCTTTTGGTGCAACAATGTACTGCTGAAAAAAACACAGAAGATTTAAAAAAACAAATTAACATTTTGGAAAGTAAAATAGAATGCGGTAACATCCAAGAACAGCATTTACATAAGATATATGCTGACTTGCTAGAAAAACTAGAAAACGAACGAGTGAAATTTGAAAAGAGATTGAATGATGAGAAGCAGAAGTGGCAAGAAGCATTGGATGTAAGTAAACAGGAGAAAGAAGAACTGGAAATCAAAATGAGGGAACAAATGGAGAAGTGGAGAAAAGAACAACAGATTGAATGGAAAAGTGTTATGGAAAACAGAGTTAAAGAGGAAAAAAGTATACAGGCTCAATTGTTAAATGAAAAAACAGTCTTAGAAGAAAAGTTAAAGAAGATAGAAGAAGCTTTAAAAGAGAAAGAAGCTAAAGTTGAAGCAGCACAAGCGGATGGTAAAAACTGTAGTTTATAATAGGGTGAAATTGTTAGATAGGATACAATGATCTAAATTTTTTATTTCTAGTTGCTGGTCCTTCCGAGTTGAGGCGCACCGTTATGGAAGATAGTTGCATATTTTTAGAATTTGTAAACGATCTATCGGGAATTCAAATCTTCGATACCATAGACTTAACTCTACCCACTCAAATTACTATAAATAGAGAGGATCAAAAAGAAAGTGTAATCAATAATGTTACCAATATAATGGATGAACAATTGACTTGTAACGTGTGCTCTGAGTTGTTTGTGAAGGCAACAACTCTGAATTGTATGCACACGTTTTGTCATTATTGTATTGCTAGATGGAGTGAGAAAAGAAATGATTGTCCAATCTGCAGAACACCAATAGCATCTATGAATATATCGTTAGTTCTTGACAATTTTATTGAAAGGATGCTGGAGAATTTACCTACAGAGTTAAAAGAAAGGAGAAAAGAACTTATAGAAGAAAGGGAAAAAGGTAACCATTCAAGTAAATGATAGCCTTATGTTTCTCTATGTTCACAAACGTTTTACAGCAATTTCAGTTGTACAACGTAAAAGGAAGATTCGTTAACGCTTTGGCCTGGAGAAGAGTACAAGTGTGATTCCTGTTGATGTTCAAAATACTTTATTTCAGTATGATTTCATATTTTTTAATAAATACTCATAGCGTTAATATAAGGATATTTTGCTAATAATATAATTAATGTAAAATACAATCAGTTGGAACGCATAAATTTCATTTTTCGAAGATTACAATAGTATAATTAATATATTACAATAGTATAATAATTTATATTTATTATCTCGTACAGTATTCTATTCGGAAAAGTATTAAATTCAAATTACATTCAAATTGTACGGTAACAAGTAGAAGAACAAAGTGCCATCTGTTGAAAAAATTCTTCTGTGTATAAATAACATTTCATGTATAAAATTTTTTACTTTTCTTATTTTGTTACACGCCTTGTACAATATTTAAGGTTCTTACATCTAAATAATATATTTTTTATTCATTAAAATAATCAACGAAACATGCATTTGTAGGTTTTTCGGTAACAATATGTACGTATGTGGATCTCATATCTTCTCCCTGTATTATTAATTATGTATGCAATGCAAATTACAGTAGTCTCCCAATTCAAGAACCATATCCGAGGGCAACGAGCTCTTGAATTAAGAACATGCAGCGAATTGCTGTGCTCTGATTGGCTGACGATTCATTTCTGATTAGTAAAACCCTCATAATGAATGACAAAGACAAAGTAGATGCGCAGTTAGAATTCTTGAATTGAGAGACGACTGTAGATGGTGCTGCAATTCGAACATAAAGTATGGCGACGTTAGAGAGAGCTTTCAGTTTGTTTTGTTACTTTAAGGTAGTCGGTCCGTGGTAAGCGACTATTAAGTAATACGTAATCTCTATTAGAAACACGACTTTTGAAAAGGTTAGGATTACAAATTCCATTTACAAGAATACATACAGCTTTGCGTAGAGTGGAAAGTTGTGTGATTCGTTGTTTAAATCATTGTAATTTATTAACATAACACTAAACAATATATGTTAACTTTCATAGCTTTAAGCGAGACATTTTGCTGTGACGTCAATTTATAGAATTTGAGACTTTCATCATCAGTGCTACGTATTACATTCATAGTATTGCACAGAAGGTATGTTTTTTAAAAGTGATCAGTTTATTATCTATAATATCTAGAAAATAGTAAATTCTAATTCCGAACAATTGTAACGAACCTGCGCTAATTCAAATGATGTACAGATTTCCCTCTTTTACAATTAATTCTAGAGGATTGGCACTAGTGACGCTGCGAACCGTTGAATGCTTTTACAGTGAGATTTTTCGTTTACAATTGTCTATGGTTGTGACATCGAACTATAGCCTGAACGTCGCGTAAATGGCGAAATACAATATACGACGACACTAGGGTAAAGTGAAATCTTTTCGTTCCGTGGAGTGGTTTGTTGGTCCGTTGGTTCGATCAGATTTTTGTGTCGCTGACGGACCAAGCCTGACGATACGGTTACGTTGTTTCTCTCGGTGGGAAAACGACACGACTTTGGAAGGATGGCGACCTGACCCCTTCCGAATAATGGAATACTGTGCACAACGGTACGTTACTCTCGAATGAACCTTATTTACCGTGGCTGTATGCGATCATTTCTTCGAATCATTTGTTACGTCTCGCAGTGCAAATGCGCGATAACAACTGTTTCTCCGTAACTTGCCGAAGGTTACACGAGATGTTATTAAAGACACTATCACGCTTTCGACCGTCGTCATGACAAATTTTTTTACACCTGTCTTTGTGCTTCCTCGACGACAGCACATACTTTTACAATATCGAATTTGAATCCACGTGTCTTCATATATCATATTCGTGAACGTTTTCGAACAGGTTCATGAATGTAATCTCTACTGTCGATGATTATTTACATGCTCTGGATTTCTCAGAATTCATGTTTAGCTGGGAATAATGAAACATGGGAGAGAGAACACTACTGTCAATGGAATTCTTAATTGTAGACGTTGACTATACTTTTCTGGATGTTTCATGAGGTTCTATAGATATTCTTGTTCATTTGTTTCACCTATTCCAACATCTTCTTTTCTATGAATTATACATGATTTTTATCAACGTTTATTAGAAACAGAAAAATTGTATTTTTGTTTAATAGATTAACAAGTACTAGAAGAATACTCTGTAAATCATTTTCACCATCATTAACTTTCTTTTGTTTTCAGATTGTCAGTTTAAAATACATTCAATTGGTGCTATTAATCTTACAATGTGAGTTCCAGTATTATTGTTTTAATCTTAAAATAATGATCTAACAAAAATATTTATGGTATTAATTTGTTTTGTAATCTGTAAACAGATGGCTGATGTTGATCCGGAGACGCTACTAGAGTGGCTTAGTATGGGCCAAGGAGATGAAAGGGACATGCAGTTAATTGCTCTAGAACAATTATGCATGTTGCTGCTCATGTCTGATAATGTTGATCGATGCTTTGAATGGTAAATCATGAAATGTTAGGTATAAGTTCTGTATATCAACCGGTTATACTAAAACCATTATTTTGACTGCAGCTGTCCTCCACGCACATTTCTCCCTGCATTATGTAGAATTTTTTTGGATGAGCTTGCACCGGATAGTGTTTTAGAAGTGACTGCTCGGGCCATCACATATTACTTGGACGTTTCTGCAGAATGTACACGCAGAGTAGTAGCAATGGAGGGGGCTGTAAAAGCTATTTGCAGTCGCCTATCTGGAGCTGGATTAGGTTCCAGAACTAGTCGGGACTTGGCCGAGCAGTGCATAAAGGTACCAAAAAATGAATTTTCTATATAATGTAATTTGAGAATCATTTCTAACGATATCATTGCCACAGGTGTTGGAACTCGTTTGTGCAAGGGAAGCTGGTGCTGTATTCGAAGCTGGTGGCCTTCCATGTGCCTTGTGCTTTATCCGAGAGCATGGAGCTCGTGTCCACCGAGACACCCTGCATTCCGCAATGGCCGTAGTGACCCGCCTGTGCGGGAAAGTAGAGCCTCAAGACAAATCATTGCCGGATTGCGTCGAGGCGTTATCAACATTACTCAGACACGAGGATGCACACGTTGCCGATGGAGCGCTTCGTTGTTTCGCATCGCTCGCCGATAGATATTCACGACGAAACACAGATCCCGCTCCTTTAGCATCAAATGGATTAGTTTCTGAACTTTTGCACAGGTACGTCTTTAAAATATCTGGGATACAATGGAACAATACACATATCTAACTTCTCTTGATCTCAGGTTGTCGAATGCAGCAGGGCCTGGTACAGCAATAGCAACGACTTCTGGAAATCCAAAGACGCCGCCACCTTCTAGCACAGCATCAACGATTCCGACTCCAGAAGCGAAATCGTGCGCTTCTGTGTCGACTATAATCAGCCTACTATCGACGCTTTGCAGAGGATCGCCTTCTATAACCCATGATCTTTTACGTTCTGAACTGCCGGATGCAATCGAGAAAGCTTTGAAAGGCGACGAGCGATGCGCCCTTGATTCTATGAGATTAGTTGATTTACTATTGGTTCTGCTGTTTGAAGGACGATCAGCTTTAAATCGTAATACAACCGGTGGCCCATCTGGACCATTGTTACCACGATTGAGACGTTTGGACAGCGCCGGGGAAAAGTCTCACAGACAACTGATTGATTGTATTCGATCAAAGGATACAGACGCATTAATAGAGGCTATAGATTCAGGCGGCATCGAAGTGAATTTTATGGATGATGTTGGTCAAACGTTGCTCAATTGGGCATCTGCTTTTGGTACTCAGGAGATGGTCGAATTCTTATGCGATAGGGGAGCGGATGTCAATAAAGGGCAACGATCCTCTAGTTTGCATTATGCAGCTTGCTTCGGGAGACCAGCTATCGCTAAGGTGTTGCTTAAGCACGGTGCGAATCCTGATTTAAGGGACGAAGATGGGAAAACTCCACTAGATAAAGCCAGAGAACGGGTGGATGAGGGTCATAGAGAAGTGGCAGCTATATTGCAGTCTCCTGGAGAATGGATGTTACCGAACCAAGAGCACAGAAAACCAGAGACGGAGTCAGAGTTCACAGAACCGAAAGGCGACCCTGAAATGGCACCGGTTTATTTAAAGCGACTGCTACCGGTATTTTGTGCAACATTTCAATCATCAATGTTGCCAAGCGTTAGAAAAGCCAGTCTAAGTCTAATTAGAAAGATGGTGCATTATATTCAACCTGATCTGCTTGTTGAAACGTGCGGTTCCGATAGAACTGGAGATTGCGGCGCTATGCTTGTAGAGGTGATTGCCAATGTACTCGACAACGAGGTAAGCTTGGAAGATCGGATCTTTCTATGATCAAACTTATATTTTCTTTCTTTCTCTCCCCCTCTCTCTCTCTCTCTCTCTCTC
Organism: Augochlora pura; assembly: GCF_028453695.1. Lineage (NCBI taxonomy): Eukaryota > Metazoa > Arthropoda > Insecta > Hymenoptera > Halictidae > Augochlora > Augochlora pura. The sequence continues at coordinate 724,191 of NC_135776.1, read as the reverse complement.
TCTCTCTCTCTCTCTTTCTCTCTCTCTCTTTCTTTCTTTCTTTCTTTCTTTCTTTCTCTATTTCTTTAGGTCCTATGAACAAGTTAATATTATTGCAGGATTAGTTGATAATATATTTTGAACATGTTAGTAGTCATGCAGGCAGGCAGGCAGCCAAACAGACAATTCTAGTGATTTAGTAAAGACTGTTCACAGGAGCTTGAGTTAAAAACACCATCACCACCACCTCCGCCTCTCAAGCCGTATATTGGCCCAAAATTGCGTTGCCTCTCATCGTGCAAGTCTTCCAGTTCCCTGAACTACATTGTTGATAAGACGGTAACGTCTAATTCTATATTTGCCAATCGCTAGTTGGAAGACCCCTTGTGTCCCCTATTTGCTATACGTGACGCTCCCAAATATTTTTTATTTTTTTTTCTTCACTGGGTTTTTTCATTAATAACTACGCAAATATTTCATTAACATTATTGCGTTCGTTCTATAATTTCTATAAAGCGTGATATCTAACATATATACGTAAGCATGTCTTACTTCTATTCTGAGAGAACGTTCGTCTATGTATATATATTTTGCAATACTATAAAATATATCTACAACATGGAGTGGAGACATACTTTTCTTTTCTCTTTAACTACTGTTATACGCATTAATGTACACATGGCCCAATGAGCAACATATATTTTAGCACAGAACGTGACATAAGAGGACAGTTAGGGCAAGAACTTTCGAAAAAGTTGAGTCAAGAAAAAGAATGATGTTCAAAGACCTTTTCGGTGAATGGAGAGTGGAAGTTTTTTTTCTATGATATACAGATGAATATGAAGGATTAGATGCAAAGCTGGTTGTCCACTTCTGTCGACTGTCTGCCTGCTGCTGATGGGATTACTGGGCATTATTTGCTTGTGATTTCATTGAATCGCGTAATTGTTTTGCTCACAAATCAGATTGTGCCGTTCCATTGATGTTACACACAGTCAACGTGACAACAGCAGACAATTCGTAGAAACTTGTGTAGTACTTACTTCACGTAATTAAATGAAGAAACAAAATAAATTTTAAAAAAGAACAAAGGACCAGAAATATCTCTTTAAATTAAAAATTCGATACTGATTTTAACAATAGCATCTCTGAACGCCATTTAAACTGTTCTTTTCTTTTTCTATTTTCATCTGAATAGGAGGACGAGGCCGGGCACTTAGTGGTTTTGCAAATGATACAAGATTTGATGATAAAAAGCAAAGATGAGTTTCTAGAACATTTCGCTCGTTTGGGAGTCTTTTCAAAAGTCGCCGCATTGGCCGGACCAAAAGAGAGTGCACCGGATCCAGAAGCGGAATCGAATCAGTCTGGGGAAGAACAAAGAATGGAAGACGCAAGAGAGCTTTTAGTAGGAAGAGCATATCATTGGAGAGATTGGTGTATCTGCAGAGGACGTGATTGCCTGTATGTCTGGTCAGATGCAGCTGCCTTAGAACTATCGAATGGAAGCAACGGATGGTTCAGATTTATACTCGATGGAAAACTGGCGACAATGTATTCCAGTGGAAGCCCGGAGGGTGGAACAGATACGTCAGGTTCGTTTCTCTTTCCTATAACATCAACATCAAATTCTCATGTTTCGTCTATCTTGCCATTGTCTTTCTTGTTGAAGTGTTCCCTTCACTTCCTTACGCCTTTCGCGCCAATTTTATTAGTCCTGTTCGAATCACTTTTTATTTTACGTTTCATATATACATATATTTATATTATGTATATCTTATTTTTTCTTATTTTTTCATTTGTGATTAACTTCCTATTCGCGAGGGGAATAGTTTAGTAAATAACTGGTTTTACTAACTGCCTACAGGAAAAGGGAGGAACACAGAGTCGCTTACCACCGAAGGTAGGTACATACATGTTCGACTCTCCTAGTTGCACACGATCTCCTAGACCCTTCAGTGTTAAATCATCAGCCGCATGACAATTCCTTTATTTCTGCTGCATGCATGACCTGAACATTCTTCTTCTACCACAACATTATTCGGTTCATTGAAAATAACATCACCACCGCCTGCTTGATTGGCCAGACCGTATCAATTACTGGATTATGTGCATTGCAGAGAACCGCGGCGAATTCTTGGAGAAATTACAGAGAGCTCGTAGCCAAGTAAAACCAAACTCTGTCAGCCAGCCTGTTTTATCGCGTCCTGGCACAACCCGGCTAATCGTAGGAAATTGGGCATTATCCAGCAGAAGGGAAAGCATGTTGGGCATTCATAATAGCGATAGCTTGCAGGTGACTATTTTGAGAGAGGACTTGCCTGGATTTATTTTTGAGTCGAATCGAGGCACAAAGCATTCCTTTACGGCGGAAACTAGTTTAGGTGAGTGATGGTGTTTTATGTGATTGTACAGTACAGTCCCTGTTACTCTTTGCTATTTCTTATATTTTAGGGCCAGAGTTTTCTGCAGGCTGGGCCGGTAAAAGAGGCAAAAGATTGAGATCCAAAATAGAAGCCATCAAGCAGAAGGTGAAAATGCAAGCTCAAGATATTTACGAGCGTTATTTTAAAGCTGCCCAGGCTCAACCACGTGGAGTGGTCGCCAAGTTAGGTGTTATCGTCAGTCAGATAGAGAAGGCTTGTCAGAAGCAACAATCTGGGAACAGAGAATGGCGTAACATACTGCAAAGTACATTAGAAGAACTGAAACTTTTATTGAACGAGGAAGGAAAGGTGTCCGCGTACGAGCTGCATTCCAGCGGCCTAGTTCAGGCGTTGCTTACCCTGTTGGCAGCTCCGCCAGGACCACAGCCACCGACATTAAGAGCGACAAAGCTCCGAATGCAGCGAATAGTAGTATTTAAAAGTTGTTTCCACGTGGCAGATGTGAACAAGGTACACAACTCTGCGAAAATTCTAGTCCACAAATTGGTCTCTGTACTGGAATCCATTGAGAAGTTACCGGTCTACTTGTACGATACACCAGGCTCCGGCTACGGTTTGCAAATTCTGACCAGAAGACTGCGCTTCCGCTTGGAAAAGGCTGCTGGTGAGAGCTCTCTGATAGATAGGTCTGGTCGTAGCTTGAAAATGGAGCCTTTGAGCACCATACAACAGTTGGAGAACCATTTGTTGCGAATGGTAGCAAAACAGTGGTACGATCATGACAGATCTACGTTCACGTTTGTGAAGAAATTGAAAGAGGGTAGTAAGATGACATTCAAGTATCAGTACGATTTCGATGAAAATGGTTTGTTGTATTGGATCGGTACAAATGCAAAATCATGCACTGAGTGGGTGAATCCAGGCCAATACGGTTTGGTCGTTGTCACATCTAGTGATGGGAGGAATCTGCCCTACGGACAACTTGAAGATATTTTGAGCCGTGATCCGTCAGCGTTGAATTGTCACACGAACGACGACAAGCGGGCATGGTTCTCGATTGACTTGGGGGTCTGGATCATTCCGACTGCTTACACGTTGAGGCACGCGAAAGGCTATGGTAGAAGTGCTCTGCGAAACTGGTTATTCCAGGCATCCAAAGACGGAGTCAATTGGACGCATCTCTATGCTCACGTCGACGACACATCGTTGAATGAACCTGGTAATACAGCTACGTGGACGTTAGAATTGACGACAGAAGAGACGCAAGGTTGGCGTCACTTGCGGTTGCAACAGATTGGAAAGAACTCGTCTGGCCACACGCATTACTTGTCCGTATCTGGATTTGAAGTTTATGGTGAAGTTACTGGCGTGTGCGAGGACTTGGGTCGTGCTGCTAAAGAAGCTGAGGCTGGAATCCGAAGATTGAGAAGATTAATTAAATCCCAAGTACTTCGCCATTTGGTCGCTGGTGCTAGAGTTGCTAGAGGCCTAGACTGGAAATGGAGGGATCAGGACGGCATACCGCCAGGTACGCGAATCTTTTACTTCACATCCACATGTATACTGATAATGGTTTATCAAAATATTTATTATTTCAGGCGAAGGTACCGTAACAGGAGAGTTGCATAATGGTTGGATAGACGTAACGTGGGATCACGGTGGTTCCAATTCTTATAGAATGGGCGCAGAAGGAAAATACGACTTAAGACTAGTTGGTGCGGGTTTAGACTCTGATAATGGAACAAAAGGTAAAACTGGTACCGGTGTGCTAACAGGACGAAAATCCAGCAGTACTCCCAGTTTGCCAGATTGCACCGATACTGTGATGCGTGGTTCGGTAGCGTCTACCGATCAAGCAGCAAGCGCAGACAACTTGGCGGCTAAGGTATGATCAATATCCTTTTGCATCAGAATTGCGGGCGTGTTCTTTGAATTACTGTACACTTAAACGCAGTGAAATATGTTCGAACTAGAGTAGGGAATCTCACACTGGTTTCAAAGTAGCTTAAATTTTGTGTTTGTTGCAAGCAGCAAGCGGCTGAATCGCTAGCAGAAAGTGTATTGTCGGTTGCTCGTGCTGAGGCTGTTGTTGCTGTAACCGGTGAAGGTGGAGCAAACTCGACGAGTGAATTGTCGGTTGTGTTACACCCAAGACCCGACACTACCGTGACAAGTGATCTGGCAACGATTGTTGAGAGTCTTGCCCTTAACACTGACTGTTCCAGCAATAGTAACAGCAATCGTGCATCTAGTAGTTCGAAACCGTTGCTTGCTACTGTGCGAGGGAACAAGGTGTGATGCTCGCATAATCATTGATCTAACATATACATCTATCACATTGGTGTGCATAGCATTTGTACTAATTTTATGTTGAAATACGTTTACAGCCAGTGGCAAACTTACTTGAGGCAGCCGAAGCACTTGATCGTGTCAGAGAAGGAGCCGACAGGCTACGCAACAATACTAACAGCTTTTTAAGCGGAGAGTTACTTAGCATAGTGCCTGTTAGAATTAGCGTGTCAGGCGAGTCTGAGGATAATTCGTTAAGGATAAAACCTGTACAAAGACACTCTGGAATCGCCGATGGTATGAGAACAGCGCTATTCCCTATTCTCTTCTTCATTGTTCATATAATCTCAGTAAAGACTAATCGTTGTCCCGTAAAAAGCGTTACTTAGACATTACGTTTCCTCTGAACTAGCTACCAAAGAATGCAGTCGGGACAAAGAAGCTAGCTCATCTACGCAAAACACAACTGGAGGATGTCCTGTTGTCGTGACCAATCCTATGTCTGTGTCTGTCCCTAACCTTGCTTGTTCAGATACTAGCAATACTTTGGAACCAACAACAGCTACCGGTTTGTTGGGAACTTTTACCGCAATGACTCGAAGACGAACGTTTGGTTAGTGTTCATGAAATATTGCTAGACACTATCTACATATCTTTCCATATATCATTTGCACTGTTCAACACTAGCTTTGTGTTCCGACGAACAATAATTGTCTACTTGTCATCGGAACGCAACGAAACATTTTCATAATCCACTAACAAAATGTTCCCTCGTAGGACCTACAGGTGGACAACACATCGCTTCTAATTCCAATACTGGTTCAAATTCCCGCGGACCTAATTCTGTGTCAAGCTTAGTTCGTCTTGCCTTGAATCCTAATTTCCCTGGTGGTTTACTAAGCACCGCGCAAAGTTATCCAAGTTTAACCAGCAGCGGTCAAGTCGCAGGCAGCGGTGTTACGACAACGACAGGTGCTGGATTAGGACAAGCGTTGACAATGTCTCTTACCAGTACAAGCAGCGATAGCGAACAGGTAAGAATCGATGACTATTCGGACCAACATGTTGTTCGAATACCTGTTCTCATATGTAAATGTGTATGTATAATATTGATCATCGAGTGTATGATTTTATATAATGTAATAAGCAGTTATTGCTACAGGTGAGTCTCGAGGACTTTTTGGAATCTTGTGCGGGTGTTGCGAGTGCCAGTGGTGCCAGGATTATTAACAGACCAACCCTCGTGACGGAATTGGAAGATGACGAGGATGTTGTCCTCGAGGAGGAAGAGGATAATGACGAGCATGATCAAGAAGTGAGTCTCGAGAACCATATATAAAGTCAGTCTTGTAAATTAATGATTTCGTAACACAGTGTAATGTTTCCTTTTCCTTCACTTTCAATAGGAGGACGATGAGGAAAATGAAGACGAAGGTGATGGCTGTGAAGGAGATTACGAAGAAGTGATGGTGAGCCGTAATTTATTGGCAACGTTTATGGAAGAGGAGGCTTCTCAGAGTAGCAAGAGTCGTGCTTGGGATGACGAATTCGTGTTGAAACGTCAATTCTCAGCTCTGATACCCGCTTTCGATCCTCGACCTGGCCGAACAAACATTAATCAAGTAAGTAAAGACGAACGGTTGATCTAGATAACGCGCACAATAATTCTCTTATTCTTATTACATAATTTTCGTTGATAGACGACAGATCTGGAAGTTCCACCACCTGGTAGTGAAACACAGTCCAGTGCTCGCGTAGGGTCGCTGCCTATGCCAAGACTATCGTTGACATTAAAGGGCCCAGGCCTTCCAGGTGTACCGGATGTTGAATTACCGCTCACTGAACCGCACGCTAGCATTTTCCAAGCTGTGCAGGAGTTGATGCAGCTTACCGAACTAGGAAGTCGGCAGGAGAAATTAAGAAGAATATGGGAACCAAATTATACGTAATGCACATTAATATGTATACAAAGAAACTGTTTCTTAGTCGTGTATGTAACTTGTATTTTGTTTACAGTATAATATATAAAGAATCTAGAGACGAGGAATCATCCGGAAGAGCCACACCGATCGTGACGCTGTACTCCCGCAATGCCACTCAAAATTCTTCAGCGTGCACCGTCGAGGACGTGTTACAACTTCTTAGGCACGTTTATGTATTGAGTACGACTCGCGATGATGGCAAACATATTGACTACGACGAGTTCGAGGAATCTACGTGTTGTGTTCACCCTGACGACTTCACCTCGAAGAAGATCACGAACAAAATCGTGCAACAAATTCAAGATCCGTTGGCCCTAGCTGCCGGAGCGTTGCCAAATTGGTGCGAGGAATTAGCCAGGAGTTGTCCGTTCCTGCTGCCTTTTGAAACCAGACGATTGTACTTCAGTTGCACCGCGTTCGGGGCATCTAGGTCTATCGTATGGCTTCAAACACAGAGGGACGCTGTTCTGGAAAGACAAAGAGCGCCAGGATTGAGTCCGCGACGCGACGATAGCCACGAATTCCGTGTTGGCAGACTCAAGCACGAAAGAGTGAGCGTACCTAGGGGAGAGAAATTATTAGACTGGGCAGAACAAGTGCTAAAGGTGCGAAATTTGTAGTTCCGTGAAGTCGAGCATCGCTTGTAATCAATCATTCTCGGTACTCACACAATTATTTTCCATTACAGGTGCACGCGAGTCGGAAAAGCATATTAGAAGTTGAGTTTGTTGGTGAGGAAGGAACTGGTCTCGGACCAACATTAGAGTTCTTTGCCCTGGTAGCAGCGGAATTGCAGCGCAAAGACCTAGGTCTGTGGCTGTGCGACGACGAGGAATCACAAGAGGATTCGGAGGGACAGATTCGCGTTTCTAGCGACCAGGTTCGACCGGCAGGATATTACGTGACACGACCAAGCGGTTTGTTCCCTGCTCCCTTACCACAGGATTCAGCCGCTTGCGAGCGGGCTGCACGATACTTCTGGTTCCTGGGTGTATTCTTGGCGAAGGTTCTGCAAGATAATAGATTAGTAGACTTACCGCTATCCCGTCCTTTCTTAAAGTTAATGTGTCACGGAGACATCACGAACAATGTGAACGAAAAGATCGGCTTATCCGGCGTCACCCAGGAAAGCATGTCGTCGAGTATGTCCAGCAGCTTTATATCGGAAGAGGGTGAAGCGGATGCTGCGTATTCTTCATTCGTACCCTCTCCATGGTACGCGGGTCTTTTGGACATAGAGGATCTCGTGCATGTGGACCCAGTAAGAGGCGAGTTCCTTAAAGAGATCCAAACAGCAACCGCTAAACGCGACAGAACATTCTCGGACGGTCGCAATTCAGCGGACGAGGAAACGTCACTGAACATCACCCATCCGTCTGGAATGTCTGTGCCCATCGAGGATCTGGCTTTAACGATGACCTACTCTCCCAGCTCAAAAATATTTGGACACGATCAGGTGGAATTGGTTGAGGGTAGTGCTGATATGACGGTTACCATGGAAAATGCAAGGGAATATGCGGAACTGACAGTTAATTACTGTCTCGACCGAGGAATCTCGAAACAGCTGGAATCGTTTAGATCTGGTTTCTCAAAGGTCTTCCCAATGGAGAAACTCCATGCTTTCAGTCCAGAAGAGATAAGGGCAATGCTTTGCGGTGAACAAAATCCACAGTGGACTAGAGAAGATTTGCTCAACTACACTGAGCCTAAGTTGGGTTATACGAGAGAGAGGTAAGTAGGCATGTTAATTGTGTACGTTGTAATCGTAACTGAAACGAACTTCTTTTTCTTGTTGCAGTCCTGGATTCCAGAGATTCGTGAACGTTTTAGTTTCGTTAACCGGCCCAGAAAGGAAGGCTTTCTTACAGTTCGCGACCGGGTGTTCAGCGCTGCCTCCCGGTGGATTATGTAATTTACATCCTAGATTAACTGTGGTGAGAAAAGTGGACGCTGGCTCAGGTGGTTATCCCTCCGTTAACACCTGTGTTCATTACTTAAAATTACCAGAGTATCCTACTGAAGAGACACTTAAGGAGAGACTCTTGGCCGCAACTAGGGAAAGAGGGTTCCATTTAAATTAATTTTGTTTCTGGTTAGGCAACAATCTGCTGTGGCGAATAGAACCAGAAAAAGGTACACGCTCTTAAAGCGTGCAAATCGACTTTTGCTTCAAAGAACGAACTGTGTGATCTACACGCGAAAGCAAAAAGTCTGGCCTTGATATTATTCGAAAAAGAAAACCGGAAATAATTGTCCAATAGGAATCAGTTTAAAAGATTTAATACGTGGCCTGGAACGGAAATGCGTAACAAACAAGGTGTTTAGACTCGCTTAAATAAAATAATAGCTATCTGCGTAACGCGACTATTCTAAGACACAATATTTGCTACGTAATTACATTCTGATTTATACGATATCTAATAATGCGAATAAGGAACAGGATTCAACTTATTAATTGAACAAATAAAAAGCAAACGATTGTCGCAGGTTATCCGTTCCAGATGATCATACGTTGCGATAATAAGTTTTGTCCGATACAATAGAAATTGTATTTTCTCAGAAAGAAATGTAATACACGCGAGTGTTTTCAAGTATATTTGCTGTCCTTGTGGAACAAGAACTTTACAGTTCCTCGATATAGAACGAATGTTCGTACTGTCTTCTTTGTAGAGTATTGTTATGCTTGAAAGTGATTCGTATTGTAAGGAAAGAGAGGCACCCTCGATAAAAATTTCTATTTTCTTTGTTAGCATGCCTCTACGGTACCGTAATCCACATTGTCATTATTGAAATGCACGAGAACAGTGAAAATCAAAATTATCCTGTGCAAAGTGCTAAGTTTTTTTTATTGGTCACTATGAAGACGATGTATTTTAGCATCGAGACCAAGTTTCACAGCTTCAAATGTTTGTCCCTTTTAACCGAATGTACCAGCATCATTAACAAACAGACAAAACTTAAAGAAGAGAACGATGGAAAACGTTTTAATGAACGAAACCGTTCACAAGACTATGCAAGCTGAGCACTCTGCATCTTTGTACAATATGCTACTTAATGCTCACTCGATAATTATAATTATAGGCGGAAATCAATATACCTGTAATAATAGTGTCTAGAAGAAAAGATATGAAAATAATATAAATGTGAAAAAAGATTGATTAATGATATCGATATGATGGAATAGTTACTATTACTGTAATATAAATTATTATTGATTCTTGGGGAAAAGAATAAAAGAGAACAAAAAAAAAAACGTTATAAAGTATAACATGTTCTTCAACATAATTTGTTACATGTTTTATACAGTCTATGAATATAAACGTATGTGTTTAACAATTCCATTGCCCTTTAGAAAAAATATGCATATCACTATGTCCTGTATAATGTACGAACTACGTATATATCACTAATATAATTTACACAGGTCCAGTGGTGTCCTTTTTGAAGGCTTTTTAGGACCATGGTGTCGCATTACATTACATATACCATAAAGAAAAATTTAATCTTTACAATTTCGCTGAACGGGGTGTGGGATCTTCATAATTACAGTGTTGCGATCCTAGTCACTTTTTTTGTAAAACAGTATTCGCTTCCGCGCGTTCTTTTTCCAATTCATTAGCAGTAACATTTAACTTGGCTCTTGCAAAATCGCTGATTGGAAGTCCCTGGAAAATTACGATAATTATTATCTATCTGATAAATATTATCTAGAATAATAAGGTGTATCGAATGCTTACTTGAACGATTTTGTATTGCTTATTTTGTATGGTTACTGGAAAAGAGAATACAATATCTTTTGGAATTCCATAACTGCCGTCAGACAGGACACCCATGCTAACCCATTCTCCTGGATTAGTACCCATCCACCAATCTCTCATATGATCACCAGCCGCTTTGGCAGCTGACATCGCAGAAGACATTTTTCTTGCAGCAATCACAGCTGCACCGCGTTTCTGAATTGTCTCCACGAAAGTAGTATTTAACCATTGTTCGTCGTTCACAGCTGAAGCTACCGAATTGTTGCCACATGCACCAGCTAAAGTAGCATGCGCTGCATCAGGATATTGAGTCGAACTATGGTTACCCCAGATAATGACTTTTTTTACTTTGTCAACCTGTTTGCATTCGTAAATTTAAGTATAAATCATAACTCATAATGTATTCTATATACAAATATATTGTAATATTAAGTATACCTGCACACCCAATCGTGCTGCTAAAGCTGCTTGAGCACGATTTTGGTCTAATCTGGTCATGGCAGTAAAATTTTCTTTTGGTATGGATGGCGCATAGTGAGAGCAAATCAATGCATTCGTGTTGGCAGGATTTCCAACCACCAGCACCTTAACATCCTTCTTGGCAAATTTATCCAGAGCCTCCCCTTGGACTTTAAAAATTTCTACATTGGCAGCTAACAAATCTTTGCGCTCCATTCCCTCTTTTCGGGGCATTGCTCCAACAAGAAATGCAGCAGCAACATCCTTAAAAGCAACAGCTGGATCAGCAGTTGGTACAACATCTACAAAACAAAACATCCATATATATTTATGAATCCAATCGTAAAACCATATCTATGTTCCAATGGATTCAACATGTTACATAATCCACTTGTATGTTATGTAACAAGTAGTTTTTGCATATGTTACATAAGGGGACTTTTTAGAAATTTCATTTCCTTTCTACATATGATCATATTCATTCTACATATGTTTAATTCCAACCACTGGTCAAAGAATATTTATTGATCGACTTTTCCATTGTTTGCTCAAGACCTAGTGTCTTTACCTCTCAAAAGAGGAAGGGCCAAGTCCTGTAATTCCATAACCACCCCATCCAGCACCTTCATCATGACTGGAATATCTAATAAACGAAGATTGACTGGTTGGTTTGGTCCAAAAACTGACCCAGCAGCAAGCTGGTACAGCAGGGAATAGGCAATCTGCCCTGCTGCTCCTGTAACCACTACATTAATTGGTTCTGCCTGGAAATGTAAAGGAACAAATTAATCCTGGCAGCATAAAATTTTAATTTAAATTGCATTTATATTTTAAATTGTTCGGACATTATAGCCCTTGCTGAAACAATAATAGTCAGATAGAAATGATTCGGGGTGCAGGTGGTTAAATGAATGCCCTATTCACGATTTAATAACAATAACTATCAAAAAATGATTGTAATATTTTGAATGACATACGAAGGTCAAATGTAGGTTAAGCCGTAGTTTTACAGTATAGAATATGCAACAACATCGTAAATTGTTTAATAAAACGAAATAATACGTAGAAGATGGCTGGTACTTACCATGTTCCACCGGCGTTTAGTATGATCGGACCAGTTCGAAGACAATCTCGACGAGAGCGATAGAATCTTCCAGAAGTGCTGAGGTCAAACTGATTGGTGTAATAACATTGACAGCGACTGGTCTGGAAGATAGATTTGAATTCGAATGTTCGCGCGGGAGGCAAAATATTTTAGTGAACTGACTTCGCGTTTTCTATTGATTAAAGCATAGTAATATTTAATTAATTTATCGACGACTACAACCACGAGACGGAGGAGACGTCCATGCACGTTCACGGTGTTAGTATGACGAAGGGTAATCGATATTTTCGGAAAAATTATACGTACTTGTGTAGTTGAGCAACTGTTTGTTTTTCAGGCAGTCTTTTTTAATATATCTCGCACGAGAAAAATTTAATTTGAATAGGATTTGTTGAAACGTTTAAATTTTGATGTTTACTGGTCGTATTTGACCCTGTATATTTAACAAGCACGATATTGTTGCATAATATTTACAGATATTTCAAAAATTTATTTAAACATATGTACGTATCCAATCCGAGGGAATCACGATGTTTCGAATAGTTGCAACTAGAGGGCCAAAAAAATACTTTCACTTCTCACAAGTGGTCAAATAGTTATCAAACTTGAACATTGAAATGTATTGTATTTTCCGATTTGCCTGTTAATCGAAGGTTCGTTATTGTGTCTTCGAATATCCAGCGCTATTTTATAGCGTAATTGTAAGTGTTCTCGGTAAATTTTGTTACGACTGTACTATCCAGTTATGTATTTTGCGACTGTACACTGACACCGGATGTCAGTGGTACTCATTGTTAATACGATTTCAGACATACGTCAAAATGGCCGAGCTGATTGCGGTACCTTTAAAGAAGCCGTCCGATGTCGATGTTATTAAACCGTTAACGAACATCATTAAATCGACGTACAGCGGTGCGGGAAATCAAAAAGATTATACGGAAGCAATCGCTGATTTTAGCAAATTAAGGAACAACGCATTGTGGCGAGCATTCGAGAAGTATGAAAGCTGTTTGGAGGTTATATACGGGTATGAGTCATCTTTTTAATTAAGTACTATTTCGATAATAATTATGTTAATTTCTTGAACAATATGCCTTTCGATATATACCGCGTCATTAATTATATGTTTATCGTCGACGTTCAAGTGATATAAAGAAACTTGTTACAATGAAATTCCATACTTGTTACCCGACATGACGTTTTCGAATTCTGATATGAATCAGAAAAAATGATATAATAGAAGATATATTACACTATGTGAAGATGATATTGTAGTTTAGCTAGACAGATATATAGGTAGTAGAGACCTCTGCATTTTTAATGATAAATTATAATTTTTTTTTTATTCCAGTTACTATGATCAATTGTGCGCATTAGAGGGAAAGATACCTGCTCATGAATTACAGATCCCATTCAAATGGAAAGATGCATTTGATCGTACCATATTTGGAGGAAAGCTTAGTTTAAGTAAGATTTTACTAAATATGCAGAAAAGTTTCATAAATAATAATGTAAGACGCCATAGATTAGTTTCACTTTTGCACTCGATTCAAACTGGATAAGATAAAGCTGTTATCAAGCATATCAGTATTTTAATCATACTTTTAACATCATATAGAAAACACTTTAATCACGAATTAGACATTCTTATGTTATGATCTTACGATAATTATATACTATATTACAGTATAATATCAATATCATAATATTATTTGCTGTTTCAGCTATTAGTACATTGGCTTATGAAAAAGTATGTGTATTATTCAATATAGCTGCCCTACAAAGTTCAGTAGCTGCAACTCAGTCATTAGATAGTGATGAGGGATTAAAATTAGCAGCTAAATTATTTCAGGTAACTACTTGAATTAAGGCAATTCTGTATAATGTTAGGAATTACAAATATTTGTATATTTCATGTTATCGTACATGTTTCAGCAATCTGCAGGCATCTTCAATTATCTTAAAGGAAATGTTATGATGGCAATTCAACAAGAACCAACGCCTGACATTAGTCCAGAAACATTGAGTGCACTGTCAACACTGATGCTCGCTCAAGCCCAAGAAATATTTGTACATAAGGCAATTCACGATGCCATGAAAGATGGAATTGTAGCTAAACTAGCCGCACAAGCTGAGGAATTATACGTGGACGCGTTGAAATTGTTCCAAAAAGAAATTTTTAGGGCATTTTGGGACAAAGAATGGGTTCCTTTAGTACGCGTATATTCTATTATATTTAGTATTTCAACGACGTTCTGATTAAATAGCTACATTTAATATTTTATTATAGATAGCTGGAAAGCAAGCTGGATACCGAGCAATGTCTGAATTTTATCAATCGTTAGTATGTAAAAATAATAAGAACATTGGAGAAGAAATTGCTAGACTAGAGGTAAACCTTATTCTGTGTAAAATAAAATTCATTCATGTTGCAACTTTTGTGTATTGGGAGAATAATTGAAGCGTTTGTTCTTAGCATGCCGTAAAATTGTTCAGTGCAGCACAACAACGCTCAAACAAGCCTTCCTTGTTCGAAGAGTATGCGAACCGAGCTCAAAGGAATCTTACGGAAGTGAAGAAGGACAACGACTTCATTTACCACGAAAGGATACCAGATGTAAAATCTTTGGAGCCTGTGGGTAAAGCCAATGTTGCTAAATTACTACCCATGCCGGACGTGTTCAGTACACATTTTAAAGGTTTGGCATATTTTATCGTTAAATAATGTATTTACTTCGATTACATTTTATATATAATCTTGTGCTCCACGTTGCAGATCTTTTCGATGATCTGTTGCCTGTTACTGTTCACCAAGCAATGTCATCTTATGAGCTCCGTCGCAACGAATTGGTAAATTCAGAGATCTCGAAACTAAGGGAGATGACACAGGTTTTGAATAGGTACTAAAAAAATTGAAACTCGTTTAAGAAATTTTTAATCTAATCATTTTGTTATTTTAGTGTTCTGGCGAGTTTGAACCTGCCTGCCGCTATTGAGGATACAAGTGGTACTGAATTACCACAGTCATTATTAGAGAAAGCCCAATACGTGAAAGAAGCAGGTGGAATCAAAGCTCTAGAAAACGCTATGACCGAATTGCCTGATCTTTTGCAAAGGAATAAAGAACTCTTAGATGAGGTTCGTAGAAGTATAAATGATAATGATATTTGGAAATAATCATTGCTTTGTAATGTATTTCTAGTCGGAAAGAATGCTTCAAGAAGAACGACAATCTGATGATCAGTTGAGAGAACAATTCAAGGAACGCTGGACAAGAACACCTAGCTCTCGTCTACAAGACCAGTTTAATGTTGTTTTACGAAAATACCGTGAAATTATTAATAACGCAGTAACAGCTGATAAGGTAAATTAGGCGGGAATTGATTGTATTAGTATTTGTACATATGTTCAGATACTTATATGATATTATAGACTGTTCGTGAAAAATACGAAGACCACAAGGAAGGTATGGAAATTTTAAGTTTAGACGATAGTGCTATGATCAATGTAGTACCAACTGGATCAGCTGTACGAGAAAGCCATACAGTTGGTCAACTTAGGAAACTTATGGAAACTGTAAGCTGTTTATAGTTATTTGTTGTTTGTTCACATTCAATGCTATAATTACTTTATATTAAGATTATTTGCTTTTAAGGTGGAAACGTTGAAAGCAGAACGCGATGTTATAGAAAGTGAATTACAGTCCGCTGCTAACGATATGAAAACGACATTTTTGTCAGCGCTTGCTAAAGATGGTGCGATTGATGAGCCGAACTTGTCTGTGGAAAATATAGGCCAAACATACGGACCTTTGCAAAAGCAAGTGAGAAACAGTATTATGCGACAGGAGCAGTTGATTGCCGACATTCAAGTATTTATAAATCATTTATTTATTACACGTCAAATGATGCGTGCACTATTAATTTTTTTTTTATAAAACTTCGCAGAGGTGTCATGCCGAATTTACGAATGAACAATCTGGCAGTGGTAGTTCGAGAGAAGCTATGATGTGTAAACTGGCAGCTGCTTATGATTCGTATAAGGAATTAAAAGGCAATTTAAACGAAGGCGCAAAGTTCTATAATGATTTAACACAAGTACAGTCACTTCGTTAGATTGTCAGGACATGACAAAACCGTAATATTGCTGCCATTAAAAAGTAACTTGATTTTGCAGTTGCTGGTGGTCTTTCAAAATAAAATATCTGACTTTTGCTTCGCTCGGAAAACCGAGAAAGAGGAGTTACTGAAAGATTTAACAACAAATTTGAGCCATACTGGTCCAGCTACTACTCCTACCATTCCAACTCATCACAGTGGTGTGGATAATAGATAATAATAGTAGACTTCTTTCTTCTACTTGATTTTAAAGATCTATGTGTATGCAGGAATACCTGGCCAAAATCAGTCTGGGGCCGAACAAACCCCACGGTCACAATTGCCGTACCCTACACATTTTCAAGGAGGAATGCCTATACCATACGGACCTAGTGCTGCGACACCGTACCCTGCATATATTCCACCCCCCATGCCTGCAGCGTATAACCCATATGCCACAATGCCTTATCCTTCGCAAGGTCTACTGCATAATCAATGATAAAGTTTTAAATGATAAAGTTTACAAAACTATGCACGTTGGGACATATTTCTACTAATTATTCGATTTTCAGGAAATTACAATCCGTATCAGGGTATACCACCAACTCCCTATGGTGGATACGCGACTATGCCACGCTATGGTGGAAACCAACCACCACCTGGCCATAATCCATTTTGAAGTGTAGATTGTATGTCACATGTATTACGATTGTAATTATAGACACGTGAGCATACGAAAGCAGCTAAGAAAAGCTTACATGTAATAATGTCGCAGAATTTAAAGCAAAATATATTTCAACGGCACCTCATCTTGTCCAATATGAATAAAATAACTTTTAAGATCAATTTAGACGACAAATCTCTCCTTGATTATTGTTGCATTTTATCCAGTTGAATTTTGATGCATTCGATATTTATCAATACGTGATGTAAGTTATGCTTTAAATAATGCTTCATAAAATGAGATGGAAGTTTTAAAGCTCTGGCAACATAAAAATATATTTTTTAACAGAACAACGTACAGTACACGATTATTAATAACTTCATCAAATTATAATGCTGTATGGTTATTGCGATCACTTTGTATTTATAGATGAACAATTTTTATATATATATATTACTGATTCTATGCTATGTACCACTGTTTGCAACTGCGCTTTCGTTTCGAAATGTATATTATATATTTTTTGTAATAAATTAGAATGTTCTCTTTAATATCATTTTTTTATTTTAAATTGTTGCATTCTACATGCAGAAGAAGCTTAAATTTTCGTCGCAGCGTCATTTAAAACAGGTGTTTGTGGTAAACAGAAAAGTTAAAAAAACGTTCAACAAAGAAGATTAATTAATTTACGACGAATTTTCTTTGGACGTATTATGTCAACGTTTGCAAGAGTTCAAAGTATCTTTCTAAATTGTCAAAGTATACTAATCTAACCTAGGCAATTTTTAAAAATAGGTCAACGCGTCATCCAGCATCTACATCCTATCATGTAATGGATAAGACAAAAATAGAGTCGTGGCATCAAGATTAGCATGGAGGAGGTATGTACATGACAAGAACGTACTTATGCATTTTTCGGTGCGAGAGAGAAAGAGACAAATAGGGCTCTCATCGGCACACCTGTGAAATAAGAGAATAACTGTCAGACAGTGAATAATTAATATTTAATTTTAGATACATAATATATGCACTTTTATGATTGAAAACTTTAGATGGAAGTCTTAGCTGCATATCTAGTATGATTTCATACACATTTGAATCCTAATTAATTAATTGTTAACGATAATCATAGACATATTTATTTCCCTATATTGTCTACTGTGTAAGACAGAGGTTGCCAATTGTGCGACAAGGATAACGATAGACGACTGGTGGCACCATCCGTGACAGAACGCTGAAACTACTTACCGGGAACTGGTGACGCCATCCGTGACAAAATGCTGAAACTATTAGCCAAATATTTGGTCAGCAATTTCAGCGTTTTGCCATGGATGGCGCTAGAGATCTCATATTCTGGGCTTCGAGATAATAAACGTAAAATTGTGTGATATATTCTTTATTGCATATTTGCTACATTTTTCATAATATTTTACCGTTCCATAAATTATTACGTAGAGTCATGCGCAGGAGAAATTGGTTTCGAAAGACAGCTTGATTCGCTTCTTTCACGTTTGTCTATGGTATGCTATCGATACATCGAATCGAGACCTTGTGTCGAGAGGTTTACATTTTTTTTACGAAGACCTTCCGAAGTTGTGCCAAGTGATTTCATCATTGACGTGATTCATTCAAGCCAGGATTGCATTAATGTCACTTTTGAATTGTTCAGATGAGTATAGATAATAAATGTATTTGTCAAACGGTACCGTAGAAGCCGTGTAAGGGCTTCAGAAGGTTATGAATATTTAGTATTCAATAAAGAGCTATTATAGTGTGATAATAAATAAGAGAAAGTGAAGTAACCACTTAACCACAACAAAAATGACAGTTATGGATTTTTTTGGTTGTGCCTTCCTGGCTTTTGGTCCACCGCTGGCCATGTTTACCTTTACCGTTGCGACTGAACCTATTCGTATTATTATACTGATTGCCAGCACCTTTTTCTGGTTCATTTCATTATTATTGTCATCGGTGCTTTGGTATGCTGTAGTGCCGCTAAGAAATCAGTTGGCATTCGGACTGGTTTTCTCTGTACTATTTCAAGAAGCATTCAGGTGACTAAATTAGATTCCTTTGCGTAATATCTTTAGTTTCGTATAGCAAGAAACATGTAATAGTTATATTATGGAAAGATGTACTATAAATAATTCGAATGTGTACCTGTTCTATGAACTTTGTTTCTTGCTATAGAAACTTAAAGATCGAGTTGTGTATTTCTTACTCATAATCAAGTATTTTTAATCGTTTTTTCCTTTTAATTTAGGTATCTTTTATATTGGGTGTTGAGGAAAGCTGAAAAAGGCTTGGCAAAAATAACGACAATGCCTGTAGCGGAAAGCAGACACGTGTTTGCGTATGTGTGCGGTTTAGGTTTTGGTATTATGAGCGGTGCCTTTGCCCTAGTCAACGTCCTGGCAGATTCGGTTGGGCCTGGAACAATGGGACTTAAACAAGGCACAGAATACTTTTTTATAATATCAGCTGCCACAACTCTGTGCTTTATCCTGTTGCATACATTCTGGGGCGTGATATTTTTCTCCGCGCTGGACAGGAAGAATTGGGGACAAATTATTTGGGTGGTTGGCTCACACATGTTTGTCTCAGGCATGACTCTGCTCAATGTGTACCAACTTTATATGGCTAGCCTGTTATCTGCGTATGGAATTTTAATGGTAACAACATCAATAGCATTCAAAGTGGCTGGTGGTAGAGTTCAAAGTATAACTCATTGTATTACAAGAAAATGAAAGTGCGAATAAGTGGATGTGCATCGACAGAAATGAACATTGCAGAATGACAATTTCATTTTTTGTTCCTTAGGTATTAGTCTATGAAAGTTGTTCAATACTTTAATATACACTGATTGTGAAATTGTACAACATTAATTTAGTAAACTATACCTTATTTTTTTATACCATTGAATAAGATGCATTGGTGAAAATTCAAAGGTTATCAAAATTCAAAGAACTCTTATACTTGACCAAGATCTGTAGAAAATCCATTATGTGTGACAGTAATATTTGTTGCATAAAATTTAAAAATTATTCACGTTTTTAAAAGCGTGTGGTTTGATCCCGTTTCAAAGAACTATTTATTACATCGTGTCTGTAATACGTTCTAGCACAGAATGCTTTGGTCAAGCTGCTAGTCCGTCCCGTTTAACTGATCGAACCGAATGTATCGTCAAAATAATATAATATTCGCGAATGGCGAGAGAGAGAGAGAGAGAGAATAGTTATTGTAACAGTTCGAATTTTACGATTAACAGTGAATAAGAGTATACACTTGACGATTATATATATAAGAAATTGTTCATTAGTTTTTGTATATACGAAAATTCATTGTACTTTTAGGCGTTTACTACACATCCATATATTTGGCATTCCGTTTCACTTACCATTTCACGATGGTTTATTACTCGATTCGTATTACATTTCGTATGTCATTCAAATAAAAACATTTTTGTGAAATTAGATATAATTAATGTCGTCCCTCATTGAAACAAACGCTGGGGGATAAAATTAAATGAATAGGACAAGAACCGTTAGTACTGAAAGCAATACATCGAAATGTAAACATATTTTAAATATTACTTTATTATAAAAAAAAAAAAATAAGAAAAAAGGTTGGGAGAAAAATACTTGAACCAGTAAAAATATATCAAGATGGAAAATGATATTGATCACAGACAGGAGAGATCTCATTCGACAAGTGCAACATTCAAGTGTACAATTAAGAAATGTATTTTGCATATCAGTTTTGTGATAAAAATCTAAAAGTACGTTCATGACCTTTCACCCTGTGGAGCAAATGGATTCCTAATCAGTCATCTATTAAATTTACGAGCTTGTCAATGAAGCCATCAATAGTTCCATTTTATTTAAAAAGTTCTTTCCTTCCATTTTATCCCATCGCACTTCTTTGAACGAGCCGCCAAGATTTTCCCATTTTCTTTCTCTAACTAATTGTCCAGGAAAGAAATCTTTCCTTGGGGAATGGGCTATTGCTACTTGTACTCCTGTCTGTGGCTCACACCTCACTGCAATCATCCTGAAAACAGATTTAGTCAGTACTGAAGAGTGCGCTACAGACAATAAATTTTATTTCAGAACTAAATTTGGATACCTGTCGCCTATAGGCGATGCTAAAATACAACTACTAGCATTTCCTAAAGGTTCCACGGCACCTAAACCAAGATGTGAACTGTTTGCTAAGAATTGCCAACCCATACATTTAGCTAGCGCTTGTACTGCAGTTATTTGATGCTGATATATCTGTAAAATTATAATAATTACAGCATTTTTTAGAAATGTCCAACATTGAAACTATGCTAAGAAATGATCTATACTTGACAGAAAATTAGATCCCTTAGTTCTTGAGGTTCATAGCTCATGTGCATCACTCTACCGTCTCTGCAAACGCATTTTAATGACTTCTCCCCAACGTGGACAACAAGCGATGTTCTACATACGCTATCGTATCCATGTGTTAGAATGTTTATTTTAACACAGGACTGCGTCGGAGAGTTCAATGCATTCCAGTGGGAAACGATCAGAGGATCTTTCACTTCCTTTGCTATCGTATCTAAAACATATTCTGTACGCAGACGCATGAAAAAATGTTGAGCTTGTTGAATTATTTGTTCTAACAGAGTCTGGCTTTTTGTCATTTCTAGAAGTTCGTATCTATCAGCTGCTGTTGGACCAGCCAAACATCTTCGTTTGCTAGGTCCGAGGGGTCCCGACGAAGGATGCGGAAATGGATGGTGAGTGTTCTTATGATGCACTTCGCGGAGCAATTGATGCAACGAATGTTCAAGCACATGATCGTGATCGCTTTTATGAGGTGGGGGAGCAGTCGGTTTTTTATCGTTTCCGGTACTATGGCAAAGACCTATGATCAACTGAATTCCAGGAAGTACCTGAAACAAAGATCTTCTTTAATACTATTTTTAAATAGAAATTTCATTAATTAATTACCGTTGCCATGATTTGATTTCCAACAACCATATGAGGTATAGGTGCACGCAAATGTACCGCCTCTCTTGCCAATTGACTGAATAATTCTTTGCAGAAAAGAACGTTCTGAGCAGCCTCTAATTTCTGTTGCCAATGCATATCTGCATTCGAACTGTGAGCACTATTGTTAAGTAAACTAATATTCGCACTACAGAGATCTTCTTGATCTAAAACGATAAATTACATTAGACATTTAACTCCAATACTGTAAACGATACGTCAACTATATCTTTACCTTTCTGGCATAATACTTCTATATAAGCAACACCTTGCAATTCACTAGGAATAGTAACACGCAACGCAGAAGCTTTTGGATTCGAAGGATGATGAGCTTGTCCAGATGTATTGTTACCAGCACTGGGAGAGGCTGGGGGACTGGTATTACTCTTTTCTTCCTCTTCTGCCTTTGTTACTTCAAACATACCCGTTTGAGGAAACTTGGAACCAGCTTGAAATTATTCTTACATTAGTATAGTATATCAAGATACCAATTATTATAGAATAACAAAAGGAATCTGACTTAGAACCTGTTCTATAACTAAGATCGCCGATAATCGAATTGGAAACTTTTTTCAAACGCCAATTTTGTCTTAGCCTTAGTAATTCGATGTGGAAATCGGGTGTCGATCTATTTCTAGCTAGCTCATTCTGACAATTTTTTAATCTATCTGCACCCATCATAATCACAGAAGCAGCACCAGCCAATGCTTTTTTTCTAGCATATACTTGTATCATGGGTTTTACTTCAGCTGGTTCTTGGGATACCGGATCTAGAACCATATAGTGTTTCTCTTTTGCTATGGCAAGCACATCTGCTAGCACACATACTTCTGTTAACGCATTTCTAGAAACAAAAGCAAACATGTTCAACATATGGTCACATAAATCTTGTATTATATAGAGTACAACACGCTACCTCAGTTTATTTCTAACGCTGTCCCATGGCCATAAAGAGGACTGGAAGGATGCCGAATCCTTTGTATCATCCTCTCCTTTCTCACCACTTTCGGACTCCTTTTTAACATCCTCTCCATTGGTTTTACTAAAGTCGATCTTTTGTGCGATTTTTGCCAGATTTTCCGACAATGTAAGGGGTCTGAAAATAGAAGCCTTATTTTACTTAGATCTTTGAATAATGCTGCATTCGTAAACGTAAATATGTTATATTGACATTAGGTTAGGCGAAACAAGTAGAATGAATCCTTTAAAACTGAATTAAATGGACAGTAGATTTATTGCTTTCATAAGGAAGAACAGTAACAAAAGATAATACGTACGCCTGATAAATTTCCTGACCATCGTACGTAATTTCTTGGATCTGATTCTCGATCGGTGCTTCCACAGAGATGTTCACCGAATACGCCATTATTGTTTTCCTGCGTCACGATTACAGCGCCTTCAAAGATGAATTGTTACATTCCCTCGAAATAACTGTTCACTATTCACGCCATTTTAAAGACTCAATAATATATAAATACATAAATAGTTACCAATTTCAATAATAAAATGCTTTCTTTTTATTTTTAGTTAACATAAATTACTGGATTATTAAATGAGCTATGCTTAGATATTGGAATAAAAAAATAGGCGAGAATAATTCAAAAACCTCGCTAGATTAATGTCAGGTAATCGCTTAGGCATTTTACCGTAGATAGCACCACAGGCTATTTCTACCATATATTCTATAACTCAGATACAAATTATTAATTATTATATTGTACAATACATTTGTAGTTAATGCATAATGATTGTTGGAACATATAATTTTCGAAGATTTTTATAAGTGATGCGAAACTGAAAAAATAATATTTGTTGGAATACAATAGGTTAGCGAAGTGAGACATTTTGGAGTAAGGGCGACGATCTTAGGAGAGGGAAGAAACATAACCTTTCGAATTTAAATGAGACATGGCGCGTCAAAGTATTAATACTGACACTGAAAAAATGCATAATATGATAGGCAACAAAAATATTGACTTAGACAATTATAGGAAATTAATTAAATCGTATATCGAATTGGTAAGATTCGGTGGTCTATCAAGAGCTTGTAAAGGTTATGAAATTGTTTTGAATCTGTCTGTTTTGTTTTTTACAGCATCTGTACAGTGCTGCTTTATTCTGGGCAGATAAAGTTGTTTCGTTGAGTAACGAGAACCCTAAAGACATATGCACTTTGGCTCATTGCATGTTCCTTATGAAACAATACCACAGAGCTGCTCATGTCATCAAAAGTCGTGGACTCGAGAAGGTATAATATTATGGCAACTGTTTTCAATTAAGTTATTCGTAGTGGTACACAATATATCACTACTTCGTTTCAGACAGATGTAATGTGTCACTATCTAACTGTAAGAAGCCTTCTTGAAGCAAAAGAATATAATGAAGCATTGCAAGTCATTAACGAATCAGAAATATGTACAAACATAACGCAGTCAGTTATCAATTATACTGATCGTACACACGTTCTGGAAGATGCTCCAAAAAATGTGATTAAGTATAAATAATTTTTGATAGTCCATCCTGAATGAGATTTGTCATCATTATTCACGTTTTAATACTGTTTATAAATTTTATAACAGGTGCAGAGTTCAATATTGTATGTGAAAGGACGCGTATACGAAGCTATGGATAACAGAGCAGTGGCAACTGATTGCTACAAACAGGCTTTACATTGTGACGTTTATTCATATCAAGCATTTGAAGCCCTAGTTCAAAATCAAATGCTTTCTGCCTCTGAAGGTATTAGGATTATTGGACAAGTGGCATTCATACTTAATCTTTATGAAAAAATATTAATTTGTCGATCTTTTCTTAAGAATCACGAATATTTTCATAGCATATTTCATTTTAGAAAAGGAGCTTTTGGAGTCTCTTCCATTCACTGAACAATGCACAGAATCTGAAGCAGAGCTTCTACGTTTGCTATATGAGAGTAAATTGAAAAAGTATCAGGAACCGAATGAAAAACAGACTCTGACAACATGTAACGTGATGGGAGTTCTCGTTAGCGATAGATTACTAGGTAACCTGGACATGGAAGTGTCCGAAGCGGAGAGATTGTACTATAATTGTGACTATCAGAAATGTTTCTCCCTTACAGAAAGGTAACACAAGTTTTTCCATTATTACGCTATAAATTCGATCTATATTACTTACTATATGTTGTAGAATATTAAAAAAGGATCCATACCATAATTCGTGCCTACCAGTACACATAGCCTGTTTAGTAGAGTTAAAAAAGACAAATGGTAAATAGTAAATTACTTTATGGGTGTAAAATCTATAATTGATATTTTTTACGATTTTTAGCTTTATTTTATTTAGCACATAAATTGGTTGACTTGTATCCAGACATGGCCTTAGCATGGTTTTCAGTCGGATGTTATTATTACAGTATAGGTAAATTAATAGAGAATAAGTTCAATTGTTGAGAAAACGAGCTTTTATAAACATATTTCTATTGTAGGTAAAAGCGATCCTGCGAGAAGATACTTGGCTAAAGCAACTGCTTTGGACAGACTGTTTGGTCCTGCCTGGCTGGCCTATGGACACTCTTTTGCAGTAGAAAGCGAACATGATCATGCAATGGCTGCTTACTTTAAAGCTTCGCAATTAATGAAAGGTTGTCATCTGCCACTTTTATACATTGGACTTGAATGTGGCTTAACAAATAATCTTAGACTGGCTGACAAGTTTTTCCGGCAGGCTCAAGGCATAGCTCCCAATGATCCGTTCGTTATACACGAGATGGGTGTTATATCTTTTTACAATTTAGAGTAAGTAACATTGTATTCGTTATCATATTGTTCACAAAAGATGACTCTAATATGTAGAGAAGTTCAAAATTTACTCTGAAACCTGATTAGTGTACTTCCATCCTTCCACGGTTTTGGAATTCTACCTAATTTATCAAGAGTTGTCGTTTCATCGAATACAGTTACAAGACTGCGGAACGGCAGTTTAAAGAAGCCATTAAAAGAATTCAAGGAGGTCTAAAGGATGTTATCTTGCCTAGTAAATGGGAGGCGCTTCTGAATAATTTGGGTCATACTTGTAGGAAAATGAAGAAATACGAAGAAGCTTTGGAATATCATCAGCAGGTTAAACAGTTTCTATTTAAAAGTATAATTCGAAGGCAAGGTTGTTTAGGAAAACTTGTATTTTATTATCGTAGGCATTAGTATTGAATCCATTGAATCCATCAACATATTCAGCGATAGGTTTTAATCACGCCTTGATGGGAAACACCCAAGACGCTGTCGATGCTTTTCACCGAGCATTGGGTCTCAAAAGAGACGATACTTTTATAACAACCATGCTAACATACGTAATGGAACAGCTGATAGAGGAATCACCTCCATACCCTGGTAGAATGCGTACTGTTATCTGATCCTCGTAGGATCATAATTAATTGAATCATTTTATTACGAGATTATTATTTTGTAGACGCACGTGTCGATATTCCGAAATATAAATTTCCGGAAGTCAGACTTCAAGATACAGAAACTACAGAAGCTTTGGATACGACAAACACCATAACTGAGCCAGGTAATCAAGATATCGATAAATTACGAGTAAATTTGTTTTCTGGATGGGGGGAGGAGTCGGTCAAAGCTGAAGATAATGCTGCTGACAAGGAAGAAAGCAATTCACGAGATGTGGTAGTGAATTATTCTAGTGATATTAGCTCGGAAGTTGAGATGTTAGACTCGTCGACGGCGCACATAGAATATAAATAAAATAAACAAATTTTTTATCCTTTAAATTGATTTGTTTACCTAATAAAGCAATAAATTTGCTTGAAACACAGTTTCATAAGAAAATCTCCTCGTATTGTTTGTAGATCCATTCTTTAAATATTACAGTTATACAGATATTTTATTTATTATAATATAATATGGCATAATGCAATTGCTCGTGTTAATATCTTTTAATAACAGCCTTAAAAGAAGTTATCGAATAATATTGTTCAATTTAATCTTTTTCAAAGTGGAATAATTTATTAAAGAATTTGGTATTATTAATGGGACTGTTAAATATTTACCTGGAAGAACACATCAATTTTCATGTTTATTATTCGCTAATGGCGTATGAAGAAATTTGAATTTGTATTTATTAAGGGGCACAATGTATATAAAATTCCACAAGGGTGCGTCGCGATCCGCGCCGGCGTTTATCGAAGATAGGATTCGTTGTCGAAAATGGGAGGACAATTCAATTCAGTCTGCTGTGTAGAGCAACGTGGAGAAGAATGGGCGTTTCGTCTCCATCGTTGTTGCATCAACGTTAAAATCGAGGAAACTAAGAGGAAAAAAGTTTTCATTTCCGATAGAACTAATTCAATCGATTATAAATGGGCGATTCTGGGAGTTGAACCAATTCAAAAGTCATCCCCCGGCGAACGATCGAGAACCCGGCGGGATCATCGAGTAGACGGAAGGGAACGTTTAATGTAACGAGATTATTCGCTGATTGTTTCAAATTCGCGTAATTCATCCGAGGATCATTCGAATCTGTGCATACGTCAAAACGTGTCCAAGGAACGTCGGCTCGAACGATTGAAGTCAGTGGTAGTTCAACGGAGGATCAGCATGCCCATGTTAATGCAATCAGTAAGTTGTTCATTTTTTATTAGCTATTCGACTACGACTGTGCTACGAGCTAGTGTCAATTTTCGCGTGGCCCCTGTTTTTCGAGTCCTCGTACGGTCGATCGCTAACCTACTTTATCATTTTTTTTGCTGTGGTGCTGTTTCGAATCGGGGAAACGGTGGTGTAAAGTATCTAATGTAATGGATATGATGGAATGTCGTGCGTGTCCTCACGTGTAAATAAACACGGGAATCGTACGTTTGAACCGCAACGCGTCCACGTGCAAAACACGTTGCGTTTCGTACACCGATAGACCTGCCCTTTATCTATATATATTATATATCTGTATGTATATACATGTATGATTAAATATGTGCACTGCGCCCTCTGAAATCGCCCTTACCCCCTTATCATCTATACCACATCGGGCAAGGAGAGATAAAGCAAAGATTTATTGCATTTGAATTTATTTGGTCTTTGATTCTAATATCAATGTTCTACAGGACCATACGATACTCTGTAGAGCAAGAAAGGAAAGTATGTAATCGTAATGTATGGTTCTAATTGCCATCAACGATACAATTTTGAATACGTCGATTTACATACGTAAGCCTACACTGTTTTCGTACAAAGTAAATTCTTACAATGTGGCTGAAATCATTTTTGTGAATGGTGTGAAGAAACTTTTTTCTCCGATTGTACGATATTGTAACTAAAACACATTGTAGCATTCGTACCGGGAATATAAAAATGATAACAGTATAGTATTGAATTACAAGTATTCCATTATTATCGCAGCATATAATATTCTTCTTAACGTTAATTATTCGGCAATACTTATGTCTTGAATTTGAATTTTCTCGAAATCATTATTGACGTATACACACCATGTATGTATATGGTATACATATATGTATACGTCGTCTTGAGTTATATGTCGAGGACTTTAGTAAGGACAATCGATATCGGTGTAACCCACGCATAATTCGATGACTCAAAGGGTTACATCGGGAAAGGAAACGTGTCATCCCCAATATTCATAAAATATCGGTTAAAAACTAATTAATGTCGACGTATAAATATTTCTTTTCTAACAATTTTGACGAAAATGTATTCACTAGCATAAATTAATCGGAACGCAAATGATTACATTGTAACGTACGTTGCCGACAGAGGGAGCGAGAAAGACAGATCTATATTAGCATAAGACGCAACATTCAACTATAGAACGTTATGTGTTGCCAAAGCCGGGCGAAATTTTGAGACAATGTATTTCAAATATTATTGAAGCATTAGCCGGTGCCGGTATACGATCAAGATCGTTTTAATTTAAATAATCCGAGATACAAAGTGAAATCTTTTAATTTTCGGTATTCCGCATACAGATTTAATGTTCGCAGTTGTACGAGCAATTTCAAATATTGTAGAACAGATTATTTACTATTTACTTCTCGGAATTGAATTTCACCCCTAAACCATGTACTGCGTGTGTCCGGAAGACGTCCTTAGCGACAAACGCGTTCGAATTCGACGACGTTGAATTCCACGAAGTATCGAATTCCTGTTGGGTCCCCTGAATGCCTTGATATCTTACTTCGACCCTGCAAAATTTTTTTTCCGAATTCCACGAACGCGAGCTGGGAGTGGCGTCCTTCAGTCACCTGTTTTCGTTGTTCTGTTCTGAAAGCTCTTGACGAGAGCTCAGTCTATTAGTTCCGCTCGCAGCTATGTCCTCAACGAGGAACATACCAGCGGTAGGTGATCCACATAGAATTATCATTAACTATTAATCGCATTTCATACATTCTTCGGGTACACTGGCACCGCGCATCTTATCGCCTAGCTTTTCAAATCTTCTATCGTGTTCACCGGAAATCACACGAACAGTTCCGTTGCGGTGACGAACAAGAACGAACGATTTGAACAGTGATTGGTCCTTTCCGTGCGGTACATGAGATTCAAATAACATTGACGCCTTTAACGAAACATGTTGTTCATCTATCGTTACCATATCATTATCATCTATCATTACCATATCATTATCATCTATCATTATCATCGTTCGTAATTGCATCTTATCTAGATGCTATCGAACACTGTTCGATGTTAAATCAGGAATGTGCATGGAAACTTTGGTTCGCGTGTTCTGTGTTGAAGCGTGTTCGCGTGAAGAAATTTAATACATTTCGTAGCGGATCCACCAGTTGAATCGATAGAGAAGAATAATTGTTATCGATTAACGATGATGTCTAATCAATTGTGCTTGACTTATTAGCAGGCGCAAATTGGCGGTGCAAAAGTAGCGGATTTATCGGGCTTAAATAATGAAAAGCCTTCTCACGGGCAAAATCCGCAAACAACCCACGACCAGGACATTGTGCATCAGCCATGGGACAGGGACCAGTTGCTGCACCAGCTACATGACAAGGAGCAATTGAATCGTGACAAGATGAAACAGCAATGGGATCGCGATCGTGAACGGGAGAAGCTGAATAAGTTTCAATCGATCAGCAACTTGTTACTGGACCTGCCATCCCCAGCCAGCTTCCAAGGATACTCCCAGGACACGAAGAAAAGTAACAATGTTAATGGTAAAATTTGTCTTGCCTTCTTCAGTCGTTTCGTAAAGCTGCGCGTTGATCAGTCGATTTCAAAGTCAATCCGTGTTTAAAAAACCTGCCCTATTTCGACAGACACCCGATGAATGATTTGAAATACGTTCTGAACTCTTCTGCTTCGATTCGAAACTAATGAGCGAGACCGATCGTCATTTGTCAATGGACAATTCTCGCTCGTCTCGTTTTTGCTGTGATTTTTGTAAACGCTGTTATTATCTTTCGTCTTTTCCCATCCACGCCAACAGACATGTCGATCACGGATCTGTTTGGGCTTGGAATGCCTTGGGGATTGTCTCAAGGCCTGGGGATGCCTTCGTTCATGAATAATCAATCGACGTCCGGATCACCTGGTTTTCGAAATCATCAGCACCAGAATCGTAATCCGGGATTTTCTCAGCATTACCAGGTAATAGATACTTTTAATTCGTGCATGCATTTATAACAGACCACAAGCCTCCTCTCAAATTTCTCTAACTTTCTCATTTAGGTCAACCAGCTTCGTTATTCCCAGTCACAGTACCCGGGAATCTGTTTCCCTGGCTCTTCTTTGGAATTTACTCTCTTCTCTTTCTTCCTTTCTCGTTTTTTTTCACCCCTATGGACCTTCAATATTAACCCTAGTATAGGTAACTGAAAATATACCTAATATACTTGACTACATACACGAGGATTATTTATTTGATCACAGAATATTATTATTAGTTGTTACCACGAACATATATAATGTTAATGTTGTTGTAATGGCAGCGACGGTCACGTGTTAGGGAGAATCGCGACCGTTGAAGCAGAGGCAGTATTATGAAACGTATGCCTGCTGCCAACGCAATAACCAGAACAATGATTATCCTCATTGGAGCGACTCCAACTGCTCCTCGAGGTTCCTTCTTCAGTCAGCCAGTCGCGGCTAATTTTTTGGTCACAATAGACCACCCGGCTACCGGGTGTATCGATTTTCAATATATTTGTTGCGACAGAGGCCTAACATCAATTTATGATAGTACATGTAACGATAACGGATCGCGATACGCACACTTTGTCCTCGACAAGCTCCTGAAGCTGTTCTCGGACTCTCTCTCTCTCCCTTATTCTTGTAACCACGGCAGACGTCTTTACAAATTTTCTCCGGGATAAGCATAGCGACCGGAAACGATTAAAATTGTCATTAAAACCGAAATAAATGTAACCGTCCAGACAAAGCTGTGTGTTAAGGATTTGTTTAAAAGCTTAAACAATAGTTGAAACGTTGATTTTAAGTCTGTACTAGAAGTGAACGTTGCTGTTTGAAAGTTGGATTTTTTCAGTAAAATAATCTGCGCTGATTCCACGGTAGTAGGAGGAGAACAGCATGCGAAAGCCGCGGCTTATCGACCAGACGGTTTAATGGACATTTTATCAGGCTCTTCTCGACGCCTTTAACGTTATTACCCTCTCCATTTGCTGGATGCATCTGTACATAAAGGGCCGATGGGTCGTCGAAACCCGCGTGTTAGAAGCGACGTATAATACGTTCAGCAAAATAAATTACGCATAGCGGGCCGCGTTACTGCGACCCGGATTCTAGTATGGCCAAAGAATTTACAAGCCCGAGCCAAACGGCTCTATCACAGCCCCCTCACTTTTCTCGCCGCCTCATCCCCTTTTCTCGACTCGCTCGGCGGCCTACGACCTCTCCCTGTGAACTTGTAATCATGCTCTGTGTTCCTACCCCCTTATTTTGTAACATTCCTTTGGATACGTTCCAACTACAGTGTTGCGAGTTTCGTGGAAAGAAACACCGTGAAAAGATGCTGTCCTTTCGTCGATTAAATCGGATCTATCCTCCGAGAAACTTGCATTTGGGTAAAGTTAGATTGAATCGAAACCCTTTTCTACCCTATCTGGAATTTATGGGATTTCGCGAAGACTCTATCTGAATTGCAACTACTAATCTTGATTTTTTTGTTAACACAGTGCGAGGACACAAACAGTCTCTATTCGAACTCATCGATGTTGGACGTTCCAAGTTCACCGAACTCTATCACCACACCCAGCAGCCCCAGTACCACAAGTAGTCTGTACTCGAACCCCTATTCATTCACTTCTACGAATAATAATAATCAGACGGCAACATCACCGACAAATCGAGGATCTATGCAGCACATAGGTTCTCCAACATCTCCCATTCAATCTCCTTACTTTGGAAGAGCCATTCGTGGCTCTACACCCTACAGGTATTCTCAGCTGATCTTTAAGTGATTGTGATTGTAACAGAATAAGCACTAATCATTTTTCTTTTATTTCTAGCGAATGCAGCAGTCCTACATTCGATTACGGTCATGGATTAAAGTGCAACGGTTCGAGATCAAATTCACCTGCGGATTCGGAAGCCAGTGGCGTAAGCAGCATGGATGGTTCTCTATCTGACATCATGGTAGTCTTTTGTCAAAGATGACCTCCATTTCTATGTTTTAAACCGTACAGTTTTATTGATGTAAGTTTAATTTGACAAAACTTTTTAACAGAATTGTCAGTCGATGAACTCATCAGGATGTTTCTCTCAGTCGCTTGTTTCGCGAATGTCACCGGAGGATGTACTAGAAAAGAATAGGGCGATTGCGTTGCAGAGAATGAGAAAATATTTTGTGAACCGTTACGATTTAGATCCGCGCTACACCACGGATCGTTTAGTGCGATCTCATCAAAACGCTGCTGGTATATAGAATAAATAATTAATTCAATTAGATACGAATTAGAATAAGTCTCTATCCCGTTGAAACATAGATATTGTTTCAGCACTGTGTAATCCAACATGCACCTGGAGAGGTGTGTTGCCACCGCGTACTCAGTATCATTCTGGTTACTCGTCAAAAGTATTTCTTGGAGGTGTGCCATGGGACATCACGGAATCCCTCTTAATCGCCACTTTCAAGCAGTTTGGGCAGGTACGCGTTGATTGGCCAGGAAAAGATCAATCCGCACCGCAACCTAAAGGACACGTATATATCATATTTGAGTCTGAAAAACAGGTAATTAATAAAATGCTCGTGGAACGTTAAGAATGAAATATATGCAGCTTTGAGTTTTAATGAGAAATTGCTCTTCATAGGTGAGAAACTTGTTGCAATGTTGTACACATGATTTTACCAATGGAGGTAGTTGGTATTATAAGGTGTCATCAAAACGAATGAAAGCAAAAGAGGTGTGTATTGTTAGCGCTACTCGTTACTTCCGTTATGATTTCTATAATCCTAAAACATTGTAACATAGGTACAAGTGATACCTTGGGCCTTCGAATACAGTAACTTTGTAAGATCCAGATCGAACAAGCTTGACGCTGATAAAACAGTATATGTTGGCGCACTTCATGGCATGCTAACTGCTAGTGACTTAGCCAAAATTATGGATGATTTGTTCCATGGAGTTATTTACGCAGGTAAAGATTCTATGTCATCATTCATCTCCATAATCTACTATTAAATCTGTATTTTTATTTTAGGCATTGATACTGACAAACATAAGTATCCAATAGGATCCGGTCGTGTTACATTTAAGACAAAACATTCGTACATGAAAGCAGTCGCAACGGCTTTTGTTGAGATAAAAACTCCGAAATTCACAAAGAAGGTTGGTATGGTCCTACAAAATAAGAAAGTATGTTAAAATCTTAAATGATAACTATCTTCACCAGGTACAAGTTGATCCGTATCTTGAAGATTCCATGTGCTCTGAATGTTCAGTGCAGCAAGGGCCCTATTTTTGCCGTGATGCGGTGAGAACAACTATTATTATTATTATTATTTTCTTAATATTAAGAAATTTTATAATTTTTGGTACTATTGCGATTGCTTGAACAATATTTAATGATTCAAGATGTGCTTGCGCCATTTTTGTCGTATCTGCTGGCAATGGCAGCACTGGATGGAGACGATGTGGCATCACGAGCCGTTGATGCGTGACTCAAAGACTCATCATGTGGTCGGATTGTCGCCATCCTTTAACTTACCGGAATACCACCGTGCACTGATGAACAACGCCGCGATTTAAGTACAGTTTACCAAAGTTTCCCTTCCGCGATATCATACTCAAATTCTTTTTCTTTTTTGACTATTTGTTTTTGCACGGACGTCGCGCTAGCTGACTTACTGACAGGGTGCAAACTTAGTTTTAATCGCTGGGCTGCAGGCGGTTGGTTTGACGATATACCAAGCAGAGAAATACCGGATATACCAGCTGATCGGCAAAGATTCAAACGAATTGTTTATTATTGTTGTTATCGTACACGTCCACGGTACAAAGACTAATTGAGATGATTCAGAGGAAGAGAGAGTAATGAAAAGAAAAATCGCGCTTCATAAAGAGTTCCTATATTTACGAACATAGTTATCACCTACGTTCAACAAAAATGATACTTTTATTTCGTACATTTACTTAGAGACGGGTTCTCGTGTTAATCGTTTTATTGCGAATAAAATGGTAATCATGCCATTGAACAACAACGAACGTCGGCACGTTGTAGAACTTACGTACAGCAGTCAGACGCGTAACTGAGTGTGCATTTAGTATTGTATTCATGTGGGCTCAATTGTGGCTTTTATAGTGACAATAATTTTTATGCGATACCAATTGGAAAGCCACTCGACTGCTACAAAAAGAAGATCGAAATAGAAAAAGATACAAGTGCTATGTTCGGTGGTGTTCAGAAATATATTCGTAAAATACAACGCGCCGCTATAATGATACATCGGCGAAAATGTTACGCTTAATCGTAATTTATGCGGGGATATTAGATTATTGTAGTTTTCGAAACAACCAGGGGAATTTAAATCGAACGATTTATTATTATTTTCCGCGGTGAACGTGTTTTCATTTTATAGAACATGTGTGTGATGACTTTTCATCGAGTTCTAACAAACCCATTTCCCCCTCGTGAGACGTTATTCTATTCCGGCGTTCGTCGGCGATTACTGCCCGTCGTTGTAGTTTTACGTTAGATCGTACAATGTAAGAGTATTGCCAAAAAGAAGTGGCCACTGTATTCATAATTTATATTCTTCGTCGAAGAAAACGGTAAGCGTCGCAAACTTTCGTTTACAGGGACTGTTTAACTGTTGACGAAATGGAGGTAGTACACGGTCTACGATTCTGGAGCGGATTGTAGTGAATTGATTCTGTTTTTATTTTTTGTTACGATATTAAGTTATGTATTTTCTTTCAACAAGATTTTCGTGGTCTTCTCATCGCGTTTCTGATGTTTTGATATCATTTTGTTGAGTCAATTAAAAGTCACATTTTTTTGCAAATAGACTTATATTGTCGTTTTTCCCTGTGTTCTTCTCTGTTTCATGATTCTGTTCCTTTTAATGTTCGGAAGAATGTTTGTTTTCCAGACGAATCATTCAACCTTTCCTCATTCTTGAATCCTCCGAGCCTGATTGAAATGTGTGCTTGTGCAAAGTACTAATCATTGAATGTAATTATACACAACAACAAAAAATCGATAGGTGCATGGTAATCACGAATTCTAATGATTTGGTAATCAATCATGTCGCTGATTCGTGTTCCAATTAGTTCCATTGTCTGTAAGTCGATCAAAATTTGAGTACTCCGTTTTTCAAAGTAATAATTCATTATATGTATTAGAATAGGGCCTCCCTATTTTACTATAATCGGATAGCTATAGACTATAAGTTATTACTGGTAAATGTTCCAAAGAAGAAATTGTTATATAGAATTAAGGTTTATGATTGAGGATGCATATAATCAATTGCAGACATTAATCTGCTATTACACTGGTCTCGTCAAATTATAAACGGCTGAGGTGAACTTATCATGTTTTCGAGACATAAAAATTTAGCTTGATTCGAGAAAATGGAACAAACAAATAATATATCGCGTTACATCAAATGCAATGAACAAGTAATACGGTTATTATATGTATAAGAAAAATACTAACATGAAGTGCTTTAATACCAACATACAAAATACCAACACACATATAATACATATATATTCTATGAAGGCTTGAAATATATCCATAACGTTTTTAGTCAACGAAAGGAAAAAGAAATCGGTTTGCTATATGCCTGAGGGTGATTCTAAATAGGAAAACAATTCTCTTAGACTAAAAAAGAAATTTGATGAATCAACGGCGGATAATGAATCGATGGAAATTTTAAAAAATGCTCTTTTATCGGAACTATCTTGTTTACAAACTTTTAATGAGTCGTGCCTTTTAATGTAATCTCCATAGATTTTATTCGAATGTGGTAAACACAAATTATTTTTAAAATCATTGATAAACCATGCGATACAGGGTGATCTACTATTAAAGTGAAACAAGACTGCTACTGGGTACGCATAACGTCAAGCTTTCTTAAAACTTTTAAGAGATTTAACCGATCGCGAGGCAATGATCACATCGCCGCCATAGGTAGCAAAGATATTTTTTTTATGTTAATACGGAAGTGCCTCCTATTCTTTCACTTTTTATTGAATAATAAAACCTAAGTCTATCATTTACAAATAATAACACTCGAAGAAGGAAGACGTAGTATATATGTAATAATTCGAACATTAGTATATGTATATCCGATTTTACGCATTAGCGTGAGATTGAATAGGCTTGACTCTCGTGTCAATAATTTGTATTGCTTTAGCTTTCCTCCTATTACATATATCCTTGTTGAAGCATACTTTGTAACACAAAACTAGTATATGAAAAATAATAAATTGTTCTTTATTATGTTAACAAGACTGTATTGCTTTGGAATAAGTAAAATTATACTTTACAGTGTATGAAATAACTGTACCACAAAGACTGATTTTCTTCCAATTTTTATGCTATATTTCTCTCCTTACAATTATCGTACAACATCTGTGGAAAAGTGGAAGACCGTATTTACATTAATATAAGAATTGCTTCTAATTCACAGCAATCTTATACAAAATATTTATATTACGAATAAGTTCTTCTTTCTGATAATCTGCTTAGAACTTGATAAAGGCTAATTAAAGAGGATAAAGTTCCAAGAGCTCCAACTTGCCAAGTTTTTAACTGTCCTCCCCAAAGTAAACTAGGTGGTAGATAATTTACCGCATAACTGATATCTAGTATTATTCGAAAGCTGGTTAATAATTCATTATTTTTTTGTTTGGCCACAGCAAACTGCGTCCTACGGTTGTTCAATTTTTTCAATTTTCTCATAGATCTGTTGAAAAATTATCACATTTTAGACAATTTTAAGTCATTGATTTTATAATTTTTTAAACTTACTTTATCAGTGACAAGTGCAGAGAAATGATCCAAAACCATGTGGATGCAATGTCCCATTTTTCAACATTGATATTAATTAGTTTATGCTCTGCTGCCCAACATACATGCTCCACTGGACAAAATATAATATCAACTCCAATTTGTAACAATTCTGTCAGTCTCAACAACCAATCGGGCTCCTGTTACATATGAAATTTACATGCCTCTAGAAAGACAGTACCAATCTATACATACTTTTACTGACAGCAAAACAAAACGTTCTTATAAATATTAATATACCTTTTTTCCCCATCCGTATGACATAGCATAGTGAATCACTGGTATATCATCGAGTAACCTTAATGTTACTCTGCAAGCACTTAATTGACTGCTAAGTATTTTAAACTTCTTCTCAGTTTCCTTGGAAGTTGTACCCAATGTGGCTAACTTGGCCATATAAGACAATGTCTTCAACAATTTATCTCTGCCAGAATAAGTCTCCAAATATCTTGATAACAATTCTATATCCATTGTGAACTGCAATATTATTAATCAATAAATGACAGCAAACAAAGTTTATATTTACATTAACCAAAAATACTATAGGACAATTTGCTGATTAAAGAATTCTTTAAGAGAAATCACTGCTTACCTTAAATAACGGTACTCAAAGCATCAATGTAATCATGCGAATATACATACATATATGTATTTAATCTCTTTTGCAGATGTCATCTAAACATGACATCTCATCATGATTCTTTGCTTCAAATGGAAAAAGTAGGTTACAAAATGATTTTTTTTCGTAGACATATTCAACATAAGAAAGTGACAGATAATTCAATTTTTACGGATGCATTTTTATTGCATGACGATTAAGTTGAAATGTAACGTCAAGAAGTAAATAAAACTTCATTTTCATATTTCCAAATGCGTGGTGCTGCAGATTCAAAAAAAAAATATATATCCACGCCATCTGACAACAAAACGTATAGAGTATTGACTGGCTACCAACTTGGACGTTTCGTCGTAGATGGCGATGTTTAGAAATTGAATCTAATTGGCTATGATTTATGTAATACTATTGCAACGTGATTAGTTCTCATTGTGATTTGTGTTGATTTATGTTGGCATAACATACACAGGAACAAAATCTACTATCCAGTAATATTGCATGTACACATGCATAAAATGAAATCATTTTTATTTTCTTTGTGTCTTTCACTTGCTGGAACCAGAAGGAATTTTTGAAACGACGCTCTGGGATTCGACAACGTAAACGTAAACAAATATCGGGTCCTTGCGATTTGAATGGCGGTGCCCCCCTCTACCACTGAACCATCGGGTTCCCCTTCTATAAAGGCATTAGGTCTGCGGCGAAACGTGCGGAAGTAGTGGGGAGTTGGTTGCTTGAAGCGTCGCATTCGTTCACTGTTGTGCGTCGCTTTCGAGCAACGTGATCAGTGGTTCGTGGACGTGATGACGTCAGACTTGGAGGCACAAGCCGTGAGCGCGTTTAAAGCAGCCGAGTAGGGCGTGAAAGTGTGTGATTCGTGCCGCTCCGTGTTCCCTCCGTGTGTTCTCTTAACCAAAAATCCCTCATCTTCAGGAATATGTGGAAATAGCAGAGCAGTCGGTGTCCTCCGTGCCGTATATACGGGATAATTATGTTCGGTGCTGTTCCAACGTGATTGATAGTGAAAAGGGATACCATGTTCCGCTGCATTCCGATGTTTAAAGGGTGTAACAGGCAGGTGGAATACATTGACAAGCGTCACTGTTCACTGGCGAGCATCCCCGATGATATTTTACGATACTCGAGAACCTTGGAGGAGCTTCTGTTGGACGCGAATCACATCTGTGATCTCCCCGAGGTAAGCAAATACCGCTACATGCCAACTTTCCGTCTTACGACCGTGTATCTCTCTCTTTTTTCTTTTTACCTTCTCTCCTCTTTCCCCTCCCGCCCTATTATGCCCTCTCTTTCTTTCTCTACTTCGTTCTTTCTCATTCTCTCCTCCTCTTTCTATTGTGTCCATGACGTATCATTCCATCGGCTATAATACGACGATGAGGTACGCGCACGGCATACTCGATAGGGTTGCGAACCTTCTTAATCGTCTTCTCTTATTAGCCCTCGAGAACCAGACGGTTTTCGACAACCGTATACAGACGATAACCGCCTATATCCCACATCGTCTTGTACGTCGATTCTTCTTCTCTCGATATGTCCCGAAACGAATCCCTCCGAGATGCGTCGAGTTCTTTTCAGATCTGTTGCAAACAACCGTCAATTTGACCATCAAATTATTTGTTTCAACTTGTTCTGCCCATTTCTCGTAACTGCTGGGAAACCTCTTCAAACAAAACTGTCATATCGAACCCATTAACGCCCAGTGTGTTCTGTTTTGATAACCGCGTAAGCTTTTGCATTGATAGCGTCCCCTAACCTACAAACGCGAGCGTAGAATTTCAAAAAATTCTACTTCCGAGATACGCGTGCGATCGTGTCAATATCAATGTAGAATTTTCGATACGAGAAACTTGACGCAATTGTAGCTCGTCTTTTCTTTCCCGAGAAATCTGCTTATCGCGGGGGGGGGACATTTGCGTTCTGATTTTTTGCTACATTCGTGGGATATAATCGGGACAAGGAGTGTAAGCAAAGTATCCCATCGTAACAGGATACCGGTGGTGGTCAATAGGTTAAGTCGGTGAATCGGCAACCGAGAAATCGAACAGACCTTCTCGGAAGAAACCAGGTAGGAAACGGGCCGATAGTTTATTCATTATTTTCCATTGTTTTCAGAACTTTTTCCGGCTACAAAGGCTACGAAAGCTCGGCTTGAGCGACAACGAGATCAGAGTGTTGCCACCGCATATCCAGAACTTCGAGAGCCTCGTGGAGCTGGACGTCTCTAGGAACAGTGAGTGCGCGGTTCTTTCATTATTCCATTTGACCGGTCTCGAGCGCGCGGTTTTCGTGGTCACCGACCGCGACAAAGTCCCAGACGCGACGTTCCCATCGTTTCAACGTAGACAGGGAACGGTGCGTTTTGATCTTTCCTCCTTCAACTTCCGGTCGTCGGGTCTGTCTTTTTCGGGCGCGGACGTCGCAGCCGATCTCCCCTTAGAACTCGCATAAAATTCTCTGTTGAACGTCAAGCGACGGCGCACGGTCGAACGGAACATATACATAGTTTCTTGGACAATAATTATCTAAAGTGGAACAACTTCGCTTCTGCTACGATTACCTATTAAAGATTTAATAAAGTTATAAAATAAAATTTTAACAATCAATCATGGTCGTTGATGTCCTATAAGTTAAGTGTTTTGTTCGACTGTGCAACATGTTCCGTTTACTCGCATACGCGGTTACCGTGATTCTAATGTGGGAATTTCTGGACTTTGGAGGAAAGAGGCGTGCACAACCACGAGATGCCCTCTCGTTGTCAGTCAGCGGCTACTGCACGGCCTCGAACGATAGAAGCACGTGTACGCGTTTCGAAGGCGAAGTCAACGAGAAAGCTCGAGCGTAATAACGCGCGTACAAAAGGCGTCGGGGATAAAGAACACAGACCGTTGTTAAGCGAGGCAGACCATTAACGGGAGGACCTTAGGTTGGTCGTTCGACTTCGATAGAGGTCGAGGATAGTCGGACCTAGCGTCAAGTATTAATAAAAAGACGCGCGTCTTCTTGTGGTCGCGTTACCGTTAACGCTACACCATCTTTTTTAACGTACAGCTGGCTGTGTAGCGAGCAGCATATCAACCGCGATGATCTAACAGGTAGACGACTGTATTTATCCTGCCGGCGAGGTTTCGTGCGTTGAAAAATCCGAATTCCGGTAGTTTTTATTATAATCTCATCGATATACGTATTAATCGATACGCCGTTCATACATTAAAAGACATTTACGTTTTTAGATTGATCGAACAAGACGTGTTCAATATCGTTTAAATCAATCGCGATCGTCGGGGATTGTTGGGACAGTTTCTGACGTCGACGCAGAAGGTTCTCCACCCTGTCGCAACGAAAGCCACGTCGGAACGTTCTTAACCACCGTTGTCCCCGCAAGGGAAGCCTTTTCCTTTCTCGTCGCGGCCGTTGGATTTACTTAACGTTCCACTTCGCCGTTTTTCTGTTTACCTTGTGCTCGTCCCTCGCCACCCGCGCTCCGTTGCCACATGCACGCTGAACTTTGTTACTTCGCATGCAGCACGGCCAAGGAAGAAGGAATGCAACCCATAGTCGCGCGCGCGGATGCCTCGTTTTGCCATGAGACTCGGCCGTCTGCCTTCCTTCTCCTCCACCGCCATTCTCTAATGGAATGCCTCACCGGCCGCAAAATACCCGGCAACACTAGCAAACGAATGTTAGACGCGCTTCACTGGACGTTCTCTTTTCAACGGACGCTACAGCTTGGACGTCATCTTGTTTCTCGTTCGGATACTTTTCGCGGGAATGTTAGCTGTGCGCGAACGGGACTCGGAAAGTTCCGACATGAACGCTCACGTCGGAAAAGGCGTCGTCGTTTACGGGGCGCCAGTCGCAAGACGATTTATCGAGGCGTGTTACGCGAATTATAGCCGTCTTTGTTATTTTTCGAATTTCGACCGGTCTTGCGTCAGGTACGCAAGCACGGACGGTGGCTTTTACGGGAACCTGCTGGTGGATCTTAATGCATCTAGAGCATCCGGGAGCTTGCACGTTACTGTAAAAGGCACTGTAATTGGGTTAGACCGGACTAGCGTTTCCGTAATTTCTCAGGATGTACCGGTCGCGCGCAGGCGACGACGAGTAAAAAGAACACGCCGGTTCCGTTCGGGCGTGTCCCTCTGCGAAAGGTGCTACGAAAATCCGGGCTATAAATAATTCCCTCTCGTAATTACTGCTTCCTGATGCTCGCCTGCTCGTTATCAATAAACGCTCCGCGCGCATTCTTTCTCGGGGACGGCCGTCTGTGACACATGTTCCACGGTGTAATTGGGTCCGGAGCCGTGCGTGCACACCGTGTCGTCACGCGTGCCTACGTTTTATCTACGATCGTTCGGTGCGCGAGATAAAAAGTTCTTTTCGCCCCCCATTCATCGCGTCGCGATCCAAACGCGCTGTTCTTCTACCGAGGACGCGAAATGTTCGATTTGCCGTTGCCAGTGCAAACTTGGGAATAATAATTTTCCGACGGAACGATCGCTTGCTCTTTCTCGTAAATCGACGGGAGAATCGATATTACAAACAGCTTTAGACCGAGGTGTACCTATATTATCGTTTCAGGATAATTTTTCATTGTTTGCACGACCGCGTGAACGATTCGAGGATGGCCGACGGAACGTTGAACGGCGGGAATCGTCGATGTGACCGATGTCGTCCACTGAAACGATCGGCTGAAAAAAATGTTTTTTCGAACAATGCAGAAGTGTATAATAAGCGGCGGCGTATTGTACAGGCTGGAAATGAATTCTTTTGTTCGCAATAAAGTCGAGAGCCGGTGTTCCGGCCGGCTAAAGCGCGGCTCGTCCATTTTGCTCGCCCTAGACATGTGACTTTTTCGAAGTCCCTTTCTCGGTTTCTTTTGTTCGAATATTTTATCGGGCCCTACAAGAAATCGAGATGGCGATTCCGGTTCGTAATTGGCGTGGTATCGAGGACGACGCCTGCAAAGGATTTTCGCGGTTTCTTTTCAATGGAAAGATCACGTCCGCAAAGATGATTGGAGATCGTATATCTATTTATAGCGAGCGGGTAATTAAATCAATAAGGAGGCTTGATGTTTGCGCGAGCGATTACGAGGGATCACAGCTTAGTTTTTTTTTAATGCTGAAAGGAATATATAATTACAGCAGTTTAAAGCTCGGCAATTCGAAAGGTCACCGAAACGAATGCCAAGCGCTCTCCTCCCTCTCCCTATTTCTCTCTCGCATCTTCGCCCGCTATTTCTCGAGTTCGCAGAAGGATTGCAATCCTTATGGCCTGGCTGAGAAAATATTACGCGAATTTATCGAAGATTAGCGATTGTGAAGCTTCCTGTATTCGTTTCAATATTTAAATGTGTCCGTCGTCGAAGCCCACGCAGAACGGAACGGTGTCGTTTTGTCCATTTATGACGGCCATAAAAATGCTCGATAATCCTCAGGGTCTCGGTGCGAAGGAGGGAAACATTTATGGAGGGTGTCGCGCACATAGGGGGATAAGGGGAAATCGATTGCCGTCGAAATTTTCGTCGGCCTGT
Source organism: Augochlora pura (assembly GCF_028453695.1). Classification (NCBI taxonomy): domain Eukaryota; kingdom Metazoa; phylum Arthropoda; class Insecta; order Hymenoptera; family Halictidae; genus Augochlora; species Augochlora pura. The sequence continues at coordinate 680,780 of NC_135776.1, read as the reverse complement.
ATCGATCCCCGCGTCACTCAATTGTTTCCGAGTGACCATCATTCTGACACCGATAACAGGACCGTTTCATCGATAACGCTTCCCCATTAACAGCCGTCTTCCATGATTTTCCTTTGTCGGGCTGGTGTCGTCGCGTCTCTGGTTTCTAGAAATGGAACGGACCCGACGGAATCGTCTCGAGACAGGCCGAATAATTCTCTCGTAACGAAATACGCGATGCGCCTATAGCCTCCATTAAAACATCATTACTTCTGTCGTCTTCTATTTCAAATAATTGTGCTCGATCAAGTTATGTTATGATATTTGAGTTCTTGATTCTCGACAATTTTCGAATACTATTAAGCAATCGCCGCTAGATAACAGAAATCGTTGCGAGGTAATTTGTCATGAGACGGTTCGTCATGAGATATTTTGTCGTGAGGTAATCCGTCGTGAGATAGTTCGTAGCGAGATATGTAATTTTTTTCGAGCAGCGTTCGGCGACGTCGGGGTGTGGATTCGCGGTTCTTCCGGATAGCAAATCGATAGATCGTTTTACACGGTTATCCTTCCGATCTGTTTCCGTTTCGGTCGGTCGATCGATGCCGCTCCTCGAAACTCGGAAGTTGTCGCTTCTGTTGGTCTAAGAACAATAAAGGAACAGCGCGGCGGCCTGACAATTCTCTGCCAGTTTCCTTTATTCAGGGGAAACCAGGCACGATTCTTATCAAACGTTATTACGATTGTCCCTTTCGAAGGACGATCTTTTGTCACGCGTCGCCACAATGAGGTCTCTATTGGATCCGTGGCGCGCGCACGCTCTTCCTTAATTCCGCGTCGACAATCATCGTCGCTATTATGTGGGTCGGCCGACCGAAAATGGAATTTTCTTCATTTCGAATAACATTTCCAAAAGTAATAAGGAACATTTTCGTTTCGGAATGGTGAACTTGTCACAGGGGTGTCGAAGGGTTCGATTTGCTCGGTATAAATTAGAATAATGATACAACGTTGATGCGCGATCGGATCTTTATTCCGAAAATACAATGAAAGGAGAAGCGTAATAAAATTGATAATAACAATAGCACGATTGGCAATTTATTCAAAGCAGACGAGATTCAAGACGCTAAAAATGCGAGAAATTCTGGACGACCTTGAATCGATTTTTCCCGTCGTTGCTGCTTCGCATGGTGCCGGTTAAAGAACGACATCCTGCCGGCGGGTCCTTCCTGAAGGATTCGGTGGACGTACGCCGACTTGTCACGACATCGGCCACTTCCTGGTTCCAGTTAGTTTATCGTACCGGTACTCTGCCAGCTCTAACGACACCGAGGATGATGACAGTGTACCGTATTAAAACGCTTATTAAAACCGTCCGTGGAAATCACGGGCGTCGCGCGCGTTCGCTTTTTGCCGGGTGGGTTTTTTTCGCTCGCGTGGCTGACCGACGAATCCAGGACACACGACACCGTCTTCCGACAACGCCTTTCAAACGAGAACCGATATTAGTCCCGATTACTTTTAATTCTCTAATCCTCTCCTTAATCAGTTCCGCCTTCGCGGCGCGTCTCGCCACGAGTTTGCGAGGGATCTTATCGCGCGGCGGAGCAAACGTGTCGTGTCTTATCTCGTTCGAATGCGTCGAGCGTGCCGAACCACACGCCGCCGTCGCCCGTCCACGGAATCCACGGAAACCCCTTTTCTTCGTTGGGAAATTGGGTTGCCTTGCATGGCAAACGCGAGCCTGAATTTAGTAACCGAAGCACACCCTCTCGCCGAAACTTACTGCAATAATTAGTCTGCGGATCTTTCTGCGAGATAAGGGCCTTTCTTCGTCGAACCGGGGGAATCTGTTCTCGTTCAACGTTCATTCATTCAATCGTATCGCTGAAATCAATTGCACCGTGAGAAAGCTTTCGATAAAAGTCGGCCAACATTCACCGATGATAACTCCGCGAGGAACAGTCGTAGGACGATGACTTTTTCTTTAAATTAAAGCTTGAAGTTTCTATTTTAACGCCATGTTTCTTGTATTTTAAGTTTCGCGGTCAAATCCGGACGTCAGAGCCTCCCTACGGTGCACATTCGATAACGTCGATGCCGGCGCAAGGATTATTTTCAAAGCGCCACAACTCCGTGGGAAAAAATCGCAGTCGCGTTTCTGTTTTTTTTTTTTTAATTTATTGGGGAAGGAACGAGCTTCGCTCGACCATGAACGGCGTCCACGAAAAAAATTTCACATAGCCCGTGCATCTCGTCGAACTGGTCGATTCCCGATACGACCGAGAACACGATGGCCTCGCGCCATTTGAAAACGCGGCGTCGCGAAGACGACCCTTTAGAGTTCGAGAGACGATCGAGCGGAAAGGAAGCGTTGCGAAACCTCGGGGGATTTCGCGTGCTGCGACCGAATATCTCGCGGCGACGGGCTCGCCAGAAATCGTGTCACCTGTATGTGGGTGAAGTGGCGGTCGCGAGGCGTTCGAGAAACAAGGCGGAGGATTCTCGAGGAAGTGAACTCCTCGAGAGCACGAATTAATCCCGAGAAAAGCGATGCTTCCCTTTTTCCCGAACGGGCGCAGAGATTTCTACGAGTTGCAAAAATTGTTCCGTAAAACACGAGTTTTCTGTATAAGCGGATATTTCTCGAGCTCGAGTCGATCCCTTCGTTGCAACCGCGAAGAAAGAGGGACGAAAGAATAGACGAAACACAGTGGGGCCCGCCGTCGAAGGCGAAAACGAAATTCTGCCCGCGAAACGTAATAACGGAATAGCAACTCTCGGCTCGCGTTCAAACACATAAATTAGTTGGGAACGGAAAATCGTGCCGAGGAGGCAGAATAATGATTGCCGCTGGCTCTCCGGCTATTCGAGTCGCATAAATTGGATTGAAAATGCAATTGTACTTGAAGACCTCTCGCGATCGAGATAGCCGGGGCCTCGTGTCGGTCGTCGGTCGTTCTTTTGCTAAACCGCGGGCATAAATTTCGCCGGGGGAACGAGCATCGGAATTGATCGGTCTCTGCGTTAACGCGGCCACCGTGAAATGGAATTTCATGTCAGATCGCCGTGCTTAATTGCCGCTTAATGGACGCCGTTGCCTTTAAATTTCACGCGCGCGCGTTATATTCAATAAATTGTCGGTTGATGCAACGCCGCTCGCGATTTCCGTGCTGCGATCAATCTTCCTGCTTCCTTTGATCTGTCCGTTCAAGTTAGCTCCGCTTGGTCAACATTTTTAAACCGTTTCCGACTCGTTCGCGATCACTTCCGACTGTCCGGAATCGTTTCGGACCGGATAAGACAATTTGAGACACCTTAAAGCCCGTTTCATATAATTCATTACAATTCCGTACAGCATCCGCGAACAGATAAATACACACCACCGTGCCCCGTCGGTCGATTAAAAATTCCTTTTCGCGGAAACGAACCGTGTCACGTTCGGATTAACGCGTGACGGTACTGTAGAACGATTTTCGTTCGCACGTTGATGGACGCGTGCCGTCACGTTCGGTTTGTCGAAATGGAGCCATTAATCGCCACCGGAGAAAGTACTCTCGAAGTCGACGCCCCTGCCTCCGATCATTATACGTTGCAGACACGCGTTAGAACTTCGATCAAGCAAAATCTCTAAATTTTCTGTCGGAAATGAAGAATTTGGCGATAAGCATAATTGAGACTCCGAGATACTATCCCTCGCGTAACAGCAGAAGGAAATCGGCCGCGGCAAAATGGCGAACGAAACGCGTTCGAAGGCCGTCGCTCGGAAAAACACGCGAAACAACGCTCGGCCGAGATTTGATCCTTGTCGCTCCGAGCCATCGATAAAATGAATATCGATCAGCGTAACTCGCCTCCATTACGCGTGATTGAGATGGACGTCGATTGCATCACCGAGCTTGACCGGTGTGCCATGTATTAGGACTATATCACGAGGGGTCGTGGTTGGGATCGGAGATGCAGTCACGCGATCGCGATTCAAATTCGAACGAGTCGATCCTTTACGATCCTTCGATCGTTCGCTCTTTACACGGAACGCCGCGGCATCGTGGCTGCTCGAACGTTGTTCTCTCACCTGTTGCCAAAGCGCGCCGTATTCTCTGTTCCGTGATCCAAAACGTGGATCGGTCGGAACTCGATTTTTCTACGATTATCGCGTGGGCACTGTGTGTCTCTGTAACTTTGTCGAAACAAATTCAATTCAATTCGAAATGAATATGTCACTGGCCGAAAACTGGCGCGTTTCCATCGGACTAATTTTCAATAGGTGTAAAAATAACAAGAGATACATGTATTTTCAGGTGTATTGATGTATTTCACTCTGCGATCGAGAAAGAGAGAGAAAGAGAGAGAGAGAGAGAGAGAGAGAGACACGCACACGCCGATAGATCGTGGTTTATTGTTGAAGCCGGGGCCTGGCATGCGCAGCATTTCGAATTGGCACGTTGTTTAGACGGCACCCACGTAATTACCAGCTAAGATATTTATCGTCGAAGGTCCGCTTCTCTTTTGGCGTTTCAATGGAGGGGCTGCTAATTTATCTGGCTTCAAATGTTGCGCACGCTGGACACGCTGTCACAATTGTTGCTTCATCGACCGAGGCGACACTGTTGATTCGATTCTCCGTGAAATTTCCCGTAATCGTTGACGAGCTGAAAATCCGATACTGTGTTCGGCGAGTCATCGATGGAATTATATCGATGCTGCACATGTTCTCTTTCTTTTCTCTTCCCTTTCTTTTCCTTCGCGTGGGATTAATGATTCACCGCGCTGGAATCGCGCCGACCTCCGCTCGCTAATTATGCAGGTTTCGACGACAATTTTGTCTTTTTTTTTCCAATCTCGAATTCTAGTCGATCGCAAGAGACTCGATTCGTGTCCGCTGGTTTTAGGTCACACCGATGATCCACCCCACCCCGATCGGTAAATGCATAAAGCCTGGGCAATTAGTTTCTGTCCGTCGACGAACGCGAAGAAATCGAATCGGGCGCCGCCAGGGACCCCGCGGCTTGCACCAATTTCGTCGGCTGATCCTTCCTGGGGCTACCGTATCATTTTCTAACGCGATTATTGCACAACAACCTGGCCGCACACGCGACCGCCGCGCACAGTCACAGTTCCTTCTCGCGGTGAGCGAAAAGAAACAGGAGACAAGAATTGAAAAGACGGCGAGCAGTTAGTCAGTGCCGTGACTCACTCCGCGGAATGTGTTCGGAACACGTTCGCATCCTCATTGATTCGAATTCGGTTACTCGGCGACGATACACGTAATACGGCCCTTCTAATTCGGGAATCTGTTACTCGACCGATCCACGACGTTTTTCTTTCTCGGGATCGAAACGCGATCCCGCATTGCACATCACACGAACAAACTTTTATTCGAACAATTTACTTGAAGCGTTGTTCGAACAAAACTTTATTCGCATAATTCCTTTGATATTTTATTCGATATATTGAATGAAGAAAAAAAAAAGACATTCTAATATTGCCGTTCGTACGAAATAGCGACGACACTGATGACGCGTTAACAGTGTTTCAACGAGAGAAGAGTCCGCGTTTGTTATAATACGACAATATGTCGCGGGAGCGGCTTGGGAAGACGAGGAGAAAAGCAGAGAAAATAATGCGACGATCGCGCGCCGCTAATAACAATTGCGAAATGGAGCTCGACCAGTTTTCCAATTGATTGTTTCTCAGACTCGCTCCCGTTCGAAACTGGTGTCGTCCCCCTCTCCTCCGTGAACGAGGTCGGTCCCGAGGCGCGGAAGGAAACGCGCGCCCGCGAAATTCGTAACGGGCGACGCTTGTTCTCTAACCGTCCATTCTCGTCGACGAACCCGTTCGAACTTCGCGTTGTTGCGTTACCAAAGTTTCCCCGTGGCCGTAGCAGTTCGCGAATCATTATTCCCGCGCGAGATTTCTCCATAGACTCTGCGGCGACCGGCAGAAGAAAAAAAAGGGAACTTTCCTGTGAAATCAATCCGCCGCAACGCGAAGTTTGTTCGTCGCTGGGGACCGTTTTAACCCGATCGCAGTATACATATATACTCTCTTTGCATCCGTTCGATGGCTAGATTCTCGGGCAAGGTGTAAATCTTTTGTACGATCGATGTTTGCTGCGAGACACGCGTTTTTTTTGGAAGACGTTAATTCTGAGATCAAGGGTCGGTTAAAACAATCGAGAATCTTCTAATTACATCGTAACTATGAAGAAAATTATACCTTGAAGAGTAAAAGGATGGTTTCGCCGAGTCGGCAAAGTCGCCCGCGATTCAAGTAGAATCGTCCAGCAATAGCCAGACAAGACTCTCCGCAGCGATTCTTCGGTGGACCGGAGATCATCCTCGTCGGATTTTCAGCGCGGTTTCGCGTTCGAATTGGATCGCGGGGATACCGTTCGATGTGGATGGCACGTGGACGAGCTATGGCCTCGCGATGTATGCTCGAACGATTTCACGGTCTCGTTAAGTGGCCGCGGAGCAGCGTCCGGTGCAAGGTGTGCTGTCTCGCGTCGTCCTCTCCCGTTTATTTTCGCCTTGCGCGCGCGCTCGCGTTTCCTCTCCCATGGTAGACCCGTATGCGAAAATATGATATACACACACATGTATATACGTGTAGGAGACGTGCTCTTTCGACGGATGGATCCTTCGGTGGTCGGGACAAAGCGGCTCCGATCGAAGCTGCTATAGAACGCGCGCACGCTAGGCCGGCTCGAAAAGTGGGACACTTTTGTGCCTGGCCACCCCCCACCCCTCCCCACCCCCGCGTTCCCCACCCACCGCCACCCTCAACAGCCTCTCAAAAGCGACACCCGAGATATCAATCACCGGCCCAGATACCGTGGATCGTGTTTATTCGACATCGAAAAACTGTGTGTGTCTACCTTGCCCGGACACTTCTGGGGCTGTACGGGTATTTAGAAAAACCTATTAGCGTCCCCTCGCCGAACTCGCGTATCTACTTAGCGTAATTCCTTTAAAAACAATAGCATCTTTAACCGTTGCGTCGCTATCGATCGCCCGGTATGATTTCCCACGGGCTGCACGGGTTCGATTCGCCAAGGCTGCCACGATGAATCAGGACCTGTGGAGGCCAGTTTTATCAATCCTCAGCCGCTCGGACGATTTTTCCAACGAATTTCACGGGTGTTGCGATTCTCGCTATATTTATACGAGCAGAAATTTAGAAAATAATCCATTCGTTTCGTTCAGAGTAATTCTACGAATTGTTCGAGTGAAGTAATGCTCTCGAATGTTCGAATGGAATTCTAACGACGTTGGAAGACGCCCCTAGAAAGTGGCAAAGACGACGATCCATTTGTCGAAACGTAGGGTCTGGAATTCCTGGGAACGCGAACGCGAGGAACATTTGTTAATTCGTATCGGCCTCTCATTAGCGTAACGAGTTCTCCGCTTCGGCGACATTATCGCAGACGGCGTTCTTTTCTTTCGTTGCAGTCGAACTTGCCAGCCGTTTGTCTGCGCCCAAGACGTCGTCGCTTCCTCGTTCATTGTCCGGCTCTCGGGCAGAACGTGCGTTCGCGGGACGCTAATAGCGGCACAAAGCGATTATTAAAGCGTCAACGTTATCCGCGGAGGAACGACAAGCTGCGTCGATTAGCAATGAATGGACGCAGCCGAGCGGTAATTAGAATTATCAGACGGGACCCCCCGCGATAATGTCTTCGCGAAAGAAACACGAATTCCTTCCCGGTGACGTGTGTGCCGACCTTCGACGATCGTTCGTCTTCGAGCAGAGGTTCCAAGCGTTCGTTTGAAAGGGCCGTTGTCCTCCTACGATGACTTTCCGCGGAGTCCATCAAAGTTGGCCAATTTTTCTCCAAAGTTCGTCCATGCTGGAATTCCTTTCGGCAGGGTATTTTAATGAAAAAGATTCGTTCGATTCTACGATCGTTTACGGAAGATCGAACTCGGGGCCAGTTCTAAATAGATCGGAACGCCACGGGCTCGAGGAAGGGGCGCGATGCACCGGCGCCGTGAGAAATTGCAGATAACAAGTCATTGCATAATTCTGGCTATCTGCGTTGCGCAACGCGCTCGGGTCAGAGGTTAGATCTGGGCGAGGGGGCGGTGTTCGGTCAATCGCTGACTGTTCTTGTGAATTGAGCGTGAAGGGAACAATAAACAATTTCGATGCTGATCTTGACTCTTTGGCGAGCTTCTTCCCGGTTTCGCAGGAAACGAACGGCGGGTGCCGCTTCTAGGAATATTGGTTTCCCGTGACGGCGTGTAACGGTCGGACTCGTCGAAACGACCGGGGATCTCTACGTTTAACTCTCTCTCTCTCTCTCTCTCTTTCTCACGACTCTTCTGGAACTCTCGCAAGAGACCAGGTCGGAATGAAAAATGCATCTCATTTGCGTGGAAGTCAGATGCAGAACGCGCGCGGTGCCATCGTTTTCACTTGTTTCAATTAGCGCGGGCACGCTCGAGCGAGACAGTTCATTGACCGTCACGAAAAACTAGAGAAAGTAGCGATTCAATTACGTGGGAATGGGACGCGTTTGCTCTGTTCTATTCAGATCCGAATCGGGAACGTTCGCTGGGAGTTGAGAACGTAAAGGGGTCTTAGCCGGATCTGATGGTTAATGTTGTCCTTACCGTTTCATTTTTTTTTTTCAACGAATGTTACGATTATAAATTTATTCATAAATCTATAAAAAGTGTATACAAAAATGCTATACTTTGATTTTATTTATGTCGCGGTGTATATTACGATTATATTGCATACTACGGTAAGGATCTGCCGTGAATGTCTTTGAGGGTTGGAAGATTCACCCTTCGCCCCGGTGTTCATTGCTCGCTCAATCGAATCCCACAGGGATCGAAAAAAATCCCGGGGCAAACACGATCCCGTGGAAACTCTCGTCGCCGCGATCATCGCCGTTGATAAACCGCGACGACCGCAACAGGTTCGGGTTCAGGAAACTCTGTCCCGTCGGTCGAGAGCCACCCACGCAACTTGCGTGCGAATCCGCACGCGGGCGTCGTCTCCGCGCTCCAAATTCGATCGACACCGAGAGAGAGAGCCAGCCTCGGGGGAACATTGAGATCCTCGCGGATTTTTCAGACCACCACCCGGTCCGTGTTCCAGCCGGAGACCTTCAATTAACTTTAATCGAGACGAGGAGCGCGTAATTTTTCTTGATTATCGGCGATCAAAGGCTTGGCGAACCGTGTCGAGAGGAGATCCCGTCGCGTGTCTACCCGGATTCGGATTCGCGATTCCGTGATTTCACCCGCGCGATCTCTTCCATCGATCGTCGCGATTTCATTGTCGAAAAGTTTAAGCCAGCTCGAGAGTCGAATAAATATTGATGGGCTCGAGGGAGCGAAGCGCACTCTCGAGTCGCTGGCGATTTGCAAAGTGTCTCGATTAATTGCAGAGTTCTCGACTGCAGTTCTTTATGCGAAAGAAGAGTAGTTCCTTGCGGCAACTTCAAGATACCTGTGTAGTTAAATGAAACTAAATCGTGGATTCTTCCGTTTCATCGAGTCACCGAATTATTTTCGTCATCGAGTCATCGTGTAACGGCATAAAGAACTTATTCGATTATTTCCTTTGCCGAATTGGCGAGGAAAAAGAATGTTCTCTCGCGTCGGAAATAGTTATTCGTGTCATAAAACGATCCTCGTGAGTCACGGTTTTCTCTAACACAAATCCGTGCAACTTATCACCGCATTATAGATACGGAGAATTTCTTTTGAGTCCGAGGATGAGAAGTGGTCGAGAGATGAATCGAGCCCGGACGATCGTAATTATCGGGCAACACGTTTCCCAACGTGTAGAACGACTGTCCGAGATGGTCTGGGGCCGGTTGACAGTGAAAACTCGTTGCGTGCAAGAAATCTAAGTTTGCTGTAGCAACAGGTTCAGGCAAACCCACCCCATTAACGAAAGACGTTGCACTCGCGGCCGTGTAGGTGCAACGCACCGAGCACGAGCGATCGGAATGCACCGAGCAACAGCCTTTCTCTCTCTCTCTCTCGCTCCCGTTCCCTCTCGTCTTCATCCGCGGCCTCCGGTTTCTTTTATTGTTGCCGATCCAGCGCGATTTCCTGCTCCGTCGCCCAAGATCGGATTATGCTAGACGGGACGCATGTCGGGAAAATGATGTTTCCTGTGGCCCCGTTAACTTAACCTAATCCAAGAGCACATCGCCGCGTCCGGCGGCCGGCTTGTCTATGCGATCGATGATTTGCTAAATATTCGCGGACCATTGCCAGCCGAAGTCGCAGGAACCTCTTCGCCGGGAATATCGGCCGCTTTGGATTTCTCTGGCCTTCCAGGAATCTCTCGCGACCTCCGGGAATCCGCCGAAAACCTCTGAGAATCTGTAGAACACTTTCCGACTCTCTGGGAATCTCGCTTGCGACTTTTCGACCGTTTTCCGTGCCATTCTTCTGCCGATGGACGCGATCGTTTCAGCCGTATGTTGTCAGCTTTTGTCCTGCAACGACGGAATCATTACTATTTTAATATGTTCAGTTATAATTAAATAGCCGCGAGATATATTTTTAGAAAATACTATTAATAATATTTTTATGTAGAGAATATAATCTCAACGACTCCAATAGTCGCGAAAGGGACGCGCGTGCTCCATTTAATTAATCCGGAGGGTTACACCGTTGCATTCCGAGGCCCCCAGACATCCTTTCTCCTCTAAATCATTTTTAAAATATTCACGCGTGGTAAACCTCGCGGGTGCGACGGAAGTTTCGCCGAGAAATCGGATTTACTGTCCCCCAGTCTCGTATCCGGCGCTTGTTCACGTGTTGCACGCGTTACGTAAGATCCGCTCGACTCGTCCCGCCGCCAAGCTTTTCACCCCTGTCGCCATCGCTCGTCTCACCCTTTCCTTTTTTTTTTACTCGGCAGCGCGCCTCCCTTCGCGTCGATCGCACGCCGGCCGAGATCCGATAAATCCGTATCGCCGGTACTATTATTAGGCGTGTAGAGAGATAAATAAATACGTGTTCCGGCGGACGCGATATTATTTCGGCGAATCGAACTGATCGATCGACGGATCGTCGATCCGCGGCGTGATACGCACACGTATTTTCTAAACGAAAAGGAAAAGCGAACGCCTGCAATCTTTCGCCCTTTTTTCCCCCCTTCCCCCCCCCCCCCCCCCCCTCCACCCGTTGCGTGTCCGCCACGGAGAAGCGCAGTTCCAGCACAGTTTCAATTACGTTTTAGTTGTAGTTGCAATTGCAGCACAGTTGTGGCCACAATTGCAGCTCAGCTGCAGTTCAGTTGCAATTGTTGTCCAGCTATAGTTGCGATCATTTTACGATTTATTCGTTCGTTGTCTTCTTGCGTCGATCAAATTTTCTAATCCGATTTATCTCCTGGCTACTTCTGACCTCGTACCGATGTAATTCTGCATTTCTGTATAATCAAATGGGCATAAACTGTATATTAGACATTTGCAGTTACAGTTGACGTAGCAGAAGATTGCAGAGTTCCGCGTTTTCCCATCGCATTTTTCCCCTCGAGGAGGGATGTAACGAACGAGTTACAGTCGAGTTCCGCCGCTTTCCGCTCACCGAGTAATGGAATTTAGGGTGGCTCGCTCATTTTCGCGAATAGAAACGTTTACGGGAGCACTTTGCGTCTCGATAACAGGGGCTGATCGAATTCGCCATCGAAGAGAGAATTAGGAGCAGCACGGTGGACGAGAAACGACGCCGGTTCGTGGAAGAATTACGTCGGTCTTTCTTTTTTTATTGCGGAATCGTTTCCTACCGCACCCCCGCAATAATTCGTCGGTCACGCCTATCTTTTTTTCCAGTGTGCGTCCTCGAACATGTGCGTCGCCGATTTTCCGTGGCCACGGAATCGCGGTCGATTGCCGCGCGGCCACACATACACATACAGGCGCCCATGGTCGACCGTGGCAACCTGTAATTAAGCAACCAGTAAATAACACAAAATAGCACCTCTGTTCGACGTGGAACGCGTCCGCCACCGTAAACATTATAAATAGCGCGAAACACATCCACCCTCGGCCTTTGCGATTTACCTTGGGTTGGACAGAGCTGGAGGACTCCGTTGCGCGCGGGGGTGGCCGGGGGGGCGACACGTTCACCGATACGTGAACACGCACCGGATCCCATACCGTCCCGTCCTGTCCCGGCGAATGGGAAAACCCATGAGCGTTCTAGGGGGGGAAGCGTTGCGAGCACCACTACCTTTTACTCACCGACGATTCCGCACAATTTGCCTGGCCGCGCGGCAAATGATTCCCAGCGGAAACGAATCGATTTCATTTGAACTTTTTTTTTCACCCTTCAACGCGCGACCCTTCCGCGACCCGAAGACACCCTCGGCGTTTTCACAAGGCGAGAACGGGACAAATTTTCCGCAACTTTTTCTTCCATCCGTGAACATTTAACTTTGAGAGGCTCTCGATTATAGTAGGGAGAAGAAGGGGCGCGCGCGCGCGCGGGGTTCGTCGCGAGCCTTGACTTCGAATAGAAGTAGGGTCGCGGTAAAATGAAAGATGAAAGAATGCTTCCCGAGATCGATCGTTCACGGGGGAAAGAACGACGACGACAACGACGGGGCGGACACACTCGATTCGTCGTACAATGGGCAGAACATACCGGCGGGAACGCTTATGAGTTCGCTGAAGTAAGGTTTCCACGAAAAGAAGAATCGCGCGCGCTGCGGTTCCCCGATTATTTCAGCCCGCGGTTTCCTCCTCCTCGTAACACATTTTCCCGACGCCTCGCGTCGCCTTTCGTCGCCGGGGATCTTTTATAACGTGACCTCGATACACTTTGAATCAATCATTGTGTATCGCGTGCATGTAAACGCACTTGAAACGAGAAGAACCAACGCGATCGGGGGACTCGGTCGCTCGCTCGCGTGGCCACGCCTGCGCCGCCGCCGATCTTCCGATTCTGCTTGCTCTCTGCGAACAGAGAGAGAAAGATAGAGGAGAAACGCATTAAAAATATCTACGCCGTGTGCAAGCACGCTGACATCCGCGTGTAATATCGTTGTTTTCTTATCGCTCGCTCGATCGGATATCTTCTCCTTAAAACCATTAGATGGCGTAACCGCAAACTGGTTCGCCTTCGAGCTCTCTCGATCGATAAACGCATAGCGCTTCGCTCTGCTTTACTCTCTGTCCAGATCCTTCGGACTCATCCTGGATTTAACCTCTATGAATCGGGACCAAGTTCGCGGACTGCTCTCCCCGGTTCAGCTGCTTCGATCAGGGTTCTTGCTGCGTGGAAACAGAGTTCGATCATTGAATCATTGACAGACCCATCGCATAGAGAAACGTTCTCCGGGGCACGTGTCTCTGGAACGGATGCATCTTACACACGTATCCACGCGCCACCGTGTCACGAACGCACGCACGGCGAGCGTAACGACAGCGACGCGAAGCAATTACAAACTAACCGTGATTCCGGCAGACCGAAGGGGGCCATTCGTTTCGTTGCTCCCGTGTCCCATTGTTCGAAAGTGGTGGACGGTCTCGCGACCCACAGGATTCCTCGCAGACAATCTTTTGCTCTGGTATCGATTTCTCCCACAAGGAACGTCTCGATCCGGCACCAATCGATCCACACTCGATCGAGAACGGTCGCGCCGGAACGAAACGACCGGAAGTAGCGGCGCAACTCGTCGATTCGACACCCCTCCTCGGATTGCGTAATTAATCACGCAACGAAAATGCAGCGATTAACTCATTACAGGAAGCCGCGTTTGTCGCTTTGGCAACAGATGACGAATGGTTTCGAGAAAAAAATGCCCGGCCTAAACACCGCCATTGCATAAGAATGCAGGACGCGCTGCTGCTGTTGTATGAGATCACACCGCATTCCAGCGTTCCCTGCGAGGCACAGGAATTTAATGAATAAAGCTGCAGAATGGGGAGAGAGAGTTTTTCTCGATCGCTGGAGAGAGCGATTAGGGTCGCCGCATAGCTCGTTCGTATTCGTTGATAGAAATTCTCCGGACGAAATCATCACGCGATTATAGCTTCATCGTGGAATCGATACCCGGCGAATTGCAAGTCGATGACTTTATAAAATGATCAAATAAATAAACATAATCTGCGGCGCCATCTGCTCGCGACCGAAATCGATGGAGACGATTTATTTTTGTTTGTTGCAGATATAGAAGATATTCCCGAGAACATCAAGAATCTACGGGCTTTGCAGGTCGCGGACTTCAGCAGCAATCCAATATTGAGGTGAGTTATTTCGTAATTCTTAAAGTTTCTTTCCGGCGCGTAAAATAGGAAAACGCACGTTTCACGAATCCGTATGTTTTCTCCTCCAGGCTCCCGGCAGGCTTCGTGCAACTGAGGAATCTAACCGTTCTAGGACTCAATGACATGTCCCTAGCGAATCTGCCGTCTGACATCGGATGGTAACGAGACCCTATAATTACGTTCTGCGATTGTTTAATCGAATTCGATTGTCACGATGCTGATTCGGCTCTCTCGCCCCGCGCTTGTTCTCGTTGTTGTTCACAGTCTGGAGGCGTTGCAGTCGTTGGAGCTCAGGGAGAACTATCTGAAATCGTTGCCGGAATCGCTGTCGCAACTTTATAAATTGGAGCGGCTGGATCTTGGCTACAATGAGATCGACGAACTGGTACAACGAGTTCTAATACTGGAACTAGCTGCGGAGTCGAAATGACCCAGTTCAGATCTGTACTTCCACAATTAGTAATAACATTTCGTAGTTGAGGACTTGTATTTGAGGATAAGAGATTGTTTGGTAGCCCGGGTTTCTTGTGAATTTATATAGAAAGAACGAACAGTGTAAATGCAGCTTGAGAAATTAACGTGGTAGAAACCAGTCATTGCGACCAGCTAGGTGTTTCCTGTGTCAAGGAAATAATGAATTAAATGTTCTACGAGAGGGATCTCTATCGACATCTTCTTGCTTCTATTTCAGTCGCCGCACATAGGAAACTTGCCGGCGTTGCAAGAATTATGGTTGGATCATAACGGGTTGCAACACTTGCCGCCGGAGATCGGCGAATTGAAGACGTTAGCGTGCCTGGACGTCTCCGAGAACCGTCTGGAAGACCTGCCGGAGGAGATCGGTGGCCTGGAGTCGTTAACGGACCTGTATTTGTCGCAGAACATTATCGAGAAGTTACCTGACGGCCTGGGACAGCTTAAAAAGCTTACCATTCTCAAGGTTGATCAGAATAGGCTATCTACTTTAAATTCGAATATAGGCAGGTGAGACAAGTATCATTGTATCTCTCGTTCTCAAAAGTTTTTTCCACGAAATTAAAAAGAAAGATTTAACGATATCTTCTCGTTCTTCAGGTGCGAGAATCTGCAGGAATTAATTCTTACTATAAACTATCTATTAGAACTGCCTGTAACTATAGGGAGACTTCATAATTTAAATAATTTGAATGTCGATGAAAATAAGTTGAAGTCGTTGCCCTCGGAAATTGGTAAGGAAAATTCGGTGGATTAGATTTCAGAAAATCGTTCCTAGCAGAATGCGAAATTCATGTTTTATTTCCAGGGAACTTGAAGAAGTTGGGTGTACTATTTTTAAGGAACAACAAATTGCAATATCTTCCGTCCGAAATTGGACAGTGCACAGCTCTGCATGTCCTGGACGTATCCGGTAACAAGTACGTGATTCTTCTTGAAATTGATGGCCACCGTTTCTTTGTTTGTGTTGCTTAAACATGTGTTAACAACGTTCCTCTCTTGCAGATTACAATACTTGCCATATTCCTTAATCAATCTAAGCCTAAAGGCGGTATGGTTAAGCGAGAATCAAGCTCAGCCGATGCTCAAGTTCCAAACCGATATCGATGAGGAAACGGAACAGGAAGTGTTAACCTGTTTCCTGCTGCCACAATTAGAAGTCCATCCCGATGGTTAGTGCATCGATTCTCTTGCGTTATGGTTACGTGTACGCGTGTATATTTGATGTGTAATCATTGCATATCTTTACAGCTATCGAGGCCGGCGATTTTCGCAGTAGCGATGACGAGGGTTGGCAAGAAAAAGAAGCATCGAGAACCCATTCGGTTAAGTTCACGGACGAAGCTCCGGAAACTGATAAGGAGGTGAGCAACATGCTAATTAGCGCTCCTAGATTCGTTAGATCCAAGTTTCGGGCGCTGCTGGGGTATCTGATGTGTTGGAGACGTACTTATTTCTATGATTCGTTGTATGAGAATAACATCAACTGAAAACGAAACCAAAGTGTCTTATTCACACCCAGAACCAAGCGAATTTTCATTCTATCACCGGCACGCTCATAGAACATCGTTTTATCATCATTTCAGACACCGTTTGTGCGGCAGAACACGCCGCATCCGAAAGAACTGAAAGCCAAAGCTCATAAACTATTCAGTAAAGGGAAGAGCGATAGCCGGTCAGCATCAACTGACGAACAGGTAATCTTCGCATGAGACTTTAGACTGTCTTCCCTATATCGCTCACTCTAATGTAGAGATCGTTTTTCAGGACGTGTCTCAGACGTTCGGCCTGGATAAAGCCGAGAACGATATATTTGCACAAGCCAACGAATTGGATCTAGATGCCGTAGAACAGGAGCCAGCGAAACCTAAATCAGTAGAAAATGAACAAACACAAAATGTACCTGGAGCGGAAAGCGGGGACATTCAGTCGAACGTCGAGCCAGAAGTGATTCCTAATCAATATGCTACAGAGTCAAACATGGTAAATAATAGTTGCATCAGTGAGGCCAGTTTATTGATTTATTTATTGTACAATTGGTATTCTCTCTGCAGGAAATGAGAAACGATGGTTCTATATCAGAATCGAAGGATAGGAATGATAAGGAAGATGACGAGTCCGGAAGCGAGGAGGGACAGAGACACGTAGAATTTTCAATAGCCGAAGGTACCGATTACGAAGCTACTGGCGATGCGAACAGGCCGAATAGACTTCATCGTAGAGATACTCCGCATCACTTAAAAAATAAACGCATTCATACAGCCGTGGACAAGGACAAAGTTGCCTCGATTATTGCGCAGGTATGCTTAGTCATCTAAAACAGAAATTTTCACTGATTAAGCGTGGCAATAACGGTGTATTTACGTTGACGTTTTTAATATGTGACAGGCACTTATGAAGAAACCGGACGACGCTCCAGCACCCACACCCGCACCAACAGAATCTACTGAAATTTACGACACTCATAGTCAAGGTAAAATAATTAGACTCGGAGAACAACCATCCATTGCAGAAACATTTTTCAAATAATTTCATAAAGATCTCGGTAAATTTGTTACTTATGAACCACATCGAGTGTCTAACTCTTGCGAACTGACGCCATCGCCCCTTTAATCATCAACGGCAAACAGAAATTCGACGATAAGATACTCTGCTTTTTTTATCAACTATCTTATCTCCCGTGTGATTATCAATCTACTTCATAGTTGTGGCAAATCTGTTCTGGCGTGCAGAATTACTCGGTGATCGCGTTTTGAAAAAAGAAAACGCCTCGGTGTTGCGTGATATTGTTTATGCCGATATCAGTTTTAAAAATGCCTAGGAAGTACAGATGTTACGTAAGGAAAAGGAAAAGTTACGGATCAATCGACAAAGCGATAGACACGCGAAATTAATTCCGCTTTGGACATTGAAGTAAATTGAGTTTTTGTACAGGTGCGACATCTGACGCTGAGCCGACGATAGAAGTACGAGAAGAACAATATGAAATTCATATCGAGAGAACAACGGGCGGTCTTGGACTGTCAATAGCCGGTGGTATCGGTTCAACCCCTTTCAAGGGTGACGACGAAGGCATTTTTATTTCCAGAGTTACCGAAGGTAAACTACGTTCAGTCCATAGAACTCAATAAAAACGAACGTCGTTCATTTGATTTAACATTCTCACACGAACACGATTCAATATTTTCAGGTGGACCCGCAGATTTAGCAGGTTTGGAAGTAGAGGATAAAGTGTTATCTGTAAATGGAGTTTCAGTAGTGAACGTAGGCCACTATGACGCTGTAGAAGTTCTAAAAGCATGCGGAAATGTTCTTGTACTAGTAGTTCAAAGAGAAGTGACAAGGATAGTACCGCCGTACGAACAGGTACTATATTTAGAGATGTACATTCCCCGTTGGATATCTAACATTTTCTATGGTGTCGTTCCACAGACATCGTCGAGGAAGGACTCGGTGTGCTCTAGTCTGAGCACAAGCAGAGCTCCAAGCGCAACCTCTCACGTATCATCTACAGGCTTACCGCATAATTTAGAAAATGGCGACGCTTCTTTACCCCACGATGGAATTAAGGTATATGTACAATGTTGGCCGATGAGCTTGCAAACGTATCAATTCATACATTCTAATAATAATAATATTACTTGTTTCTTTAATTAGTCCAAGAAAATTCCGGAACCTCTACCGCCTGTCAAATCAGGTAGCGAACCAATGGTGTCGGTTCTTGTTCATACAACATTGATACGGGATCAGAATGGCCTGGGATTCAGTATTGCTGGCGGAGAAGGTTCCCCGCCGTTAAAAGATAATAGCGATGTAAGGGGCAAATAATTAATATCCTATCATGTTATAATACACTTTTCTGTATTCATATTTTTAAAATGTTTGTGCAATTTTTAGGCAATATACATCTCGAGAATAACGGATGGCGGTGTAGCACAGAAGGATGGTAAACTGTTGGTTGGAGATAAAGTAATATCTGTGAGTTTACCCCTTTTTAATCCTAAATTAATACTGCACACTTAAGTCTCCCAAACGCTAGAAATAATATTTAAAAACATTGGCGTTTGAGGCGACAATCTGACTTCGCATGGTTAACACATTACCGATTTCTGGTATCTGAATGATTTGTCTCTTCCAGATAAATGGAGTGGAGATGAAAGGTGCTAAACACGAGCAGGCGGTGACTCTGTTGACAGGCCTGGAGAGATTCGTTCGCCTGGTAGTCGAGCGGGAGATTCCGCTTTCCCAGGCAAACGCGACCATAGTGGTAACACCCTCGGAAAAATCGCCGCGCGTGATTGGTGCACCGAAACCATACACCGGGTTGTACAATGCCAATAGTTACATAGCAAATAGGCCAGGCTACACTATAAGGCGTTCCATCGATGCCGATAGAGCTCTGTCGCCTAGCCCCACAGCGAAGACACCGCCGCCTATGAGAATCGAGACCACTGAAGTGCCGAAAATGAACGGTGTCACAGATTCAGGGAATATTAAGCATGCCTCTTCGATATCGCCAAGCCCAACAAATAGCCAACCTCATCCACAACCCGCCCCGAGGCATAGCATTTCACAGCCGACGATTACGGCCTCGAGCACGTCGCCCACGTCCACCACAGAGCCTAGGCCGACCTCGCCTCAGGAGGACATACAGGTACCGAAGCCAATCACCAACGAAGAATTTCAGGCTATGATTCCCGCTCATTTCCTACGTCCTCCCACATCCTCGCCATCGCCAGATTTCCATCAAGGCCCTATCGTGACAGTGACAATAAAGCAGCCTGATAATTTACCCGGAGACGTTAACTTTCCTCCGGCTCCCACCACACTTGGTAAAGTTACTGAGACCATCACAAAGAGCACTCTCACCGAGACCGTCGTTACTAGAGTGACCGACAACCAGTTGGTACAACCGGTGATCATCGAGGTATGTGCTTGGTAGTTAGATGCATGAGTTCTATCGTACTATGCAGTTTGGGGATTGTTTTTCTTTAAATTTTTAAACTTTCGGTTAAAAGAATTCACAGACACATTTGATTATAATATGTGGTTCACGATCTTTATCGGAATTATTTTTATTTTTAATATGGAAATAACACGCACATCTTCAAGAAAAAAACATCAATACTAACATGTGCAGTTCAATAACTTATTTCCATGCTTGGATGATAAACACGATAATGGTAAAATGTTGTTCAATTGGATTGTACCTCTCGGGTTGTTAATTGCGAGATTCAGTTACGACGATGGCAGGAATTTTCCCAAAGAATATCTCATTGTTTGTTCCAAACAATTGAAAACATTGGTGGTAATGCGGTCTGCATTGTTTTGCATGGATAAAAAGGAAAAATTATAATTTTTGATTACTTTCGTTATCATGTGAAATGAGATCCAGTAGAACGTTTTACTAAAATTTGATTTCATTGAGAAAATTGGTTGAGAGATTGAAAATTGTTTTATAAATGATTTCTATTAATTTATTCTTAAAAGTTGTGTTCCTATTGCATGCTAAATTGATTGGTATCATTTTGATGTGTTAAAAAGATTTGTTAGAGACTTGGTTACATGGGATGTTTTGTTTGTTTGATACTGATTGCTTATCCTCTGGCATGGAAATAGGTAAGTAGTATAAACTAAGTATATTCTCCTCTTCTACCTCTCTCACAGGCTGAACCAATATGCATGTAAATACAGTTTACAAAATTGTATAAAATTACAATCCTTTTTTTACTCCATTCGTTCTAGAATTCTAGAATATTCTTTCGAACTAATCCATTGTAATCGTCATTATCATATTTAATTTCAATACAAAATTCATAAAATATGATTCTACTGTGAAAACGATTCGTCCAAGTGATTCATATACTGATACTTTAATTATTCAGGATGTAGTCCTTGTCAAAGAAGGATCTCTAGGATTCAGTATCATTGGAGGTACGGATCATTCTTGCACACCGTTTGGTGCAAAGGAACCTGGAATTTTTATATCTCATGTAAGTATGAGAATTTTTCATTCGTATCAGCATGTACTAATTTGCTTTTTAATTAGGTCGTTCCTGGCGGTATAGCTGCAAAGTCAGGGAAGTTAAGAATGGGCGATAGAATATTAAAAGTCAACGGTACAGATGTAACAAAAGCGACGCACCAAGAAGCTGTAATGGAACTTCTACGGCCGGGAGATCAAATCGTGCTTACTGTTCAACACGATCCATTACCAGACAATTATCAGGTAATTATATTTTTAATAGGTCTATTTAACGCTTGCTAACATTGCACAACAGTTCTGCTTTTTAACTATGAGAGGGCTTCTATAGTTCGTACACGCTTCAGAGTGCAATTCTATAGACCACGAATTCACAAGGAATGTGTACTGTGTATCACAGCTTCATACGGATATCAAAATTTCAAGTTAAACGACGAACAGTTTCGTGTTCTATATTTGAAAATGTAGGCTGAATAATAATCATAGTTAGATGAAACGAAAATAGAGCAAAGTCTATTGATTTTTCACATGCACTTTAAATTTATTAGACACTGATAGACAAATATATTTTTCTGTTAACCAATCGGTTTTGACTGTCTGCAAAATAGTGGCACTCGGTGCTTCATTCTCATCGATTACTACACTTAATGCCATTGTCTATAATTTATCCCACAAGCTGGTCGAAATAGAGTACATCCCTGTGACAGTAAGTACTCAATTTACTTGACCTATGTTTTTGATTTCTCGGTGTTGCGTTTATTCCTTCAGTTTAGCTTTTGCAAGCAAGCTTACCACCGAATCACGAACAAACGCTTTTATGCTTAGGCTGAGATAACATAGAACTTTCTAATTGCCATTTAAATAGCAGTTGTAATATACTACTCGTTTGCGAATTAAACTAACAGGTGTACAAGCTGTTCGATTGCGTGTAGCTGATATTTATGAGCCAATAGATAAAGGTTCTCTTAAATTAGCTGCTACGGGTAATCGGACCGCCCCGTATACCTGTAACGAGTCAATGCTCACTGTTTTCTAAATTTTAGGAATTGATCATCACAAAAGAGCCAGGCGAGAAGCTCGGTATGCACATCAAAGGTGGGCTCAGAGGACAAAAGGGTAATCCCCTTGATCACACGGATGAAGGAGTTTTTATATCTAAAATTAATTCCGGTGGTGCAGCTAAAAGAGACGGAAGACTGAAGGTAATATTTTTTATGAGTCTACCTGTTATTAATTTGCCGGTTTCTATACCGTTGATAATTACAGGTGGGGATGAGACTGTTAGAGGTGAATGGTACGTCATTATTGGGTGCGACCCACCAGGAAGCAGTAAACATACTTCGGTGTTCAGGAAACACGATCACGCTAGTAGTTTGTAAAGGATATGACAAGGGCGAGGTTGAGCCTCATTTCCCGATGACAGACGGAAGGGAATCAAAAGAGTCGAAGTCGTCCAGAGACTCAAAGGATCCCACAGCGGATGGCAATAAATCTTTATCGCAGAGTGTGTCCAGCTTGGATCGAGATGACGAAGAGGCAGCAACTCTTAGACAGGAACAGGAAATGAAGGCAGAACTTGTTGCGTGGGAGCAAGAAGAGAGGGAGCGTGCTCTGATCGAGCAAAGAGAAAAATCTACACCTGAAAAAGTAAAAGTTTTGTTCTCGCGTATATGAAGTGAATGAAACAAGTTGGTGGAAAATTAATTATTAACATGATTTAATTGCCTAGGTATTAGACGTAGTAAGAGCAGCTGAATCATTAGTCAGCAAATCAAATAGTCCTGTGGACATGGTGCCACCAAAATCACCGGGTGGCACAAAGGATCTCAAAACAACTACAATTGTGATGAGTAAACACACTTTAGCACCACAAAATACAAATGTAAGTAGCTTTGATATTTTATACTGAAATATATATTATGTGCATGGTATTGATAGCATCGATTAATATTGAAGCAATGGTTAATTTTACTAACAGGTCGTCGTGGTTTATGCGAATATAGTATTTTGAGTTTATAGTTTCAAATTTAGAATATGCTTAGATGGTTTTCATCTGATATTATTTTTTTTTTAAAAGATGTATTTGTAATATGTACGTAATCTCTGTACGTAGGTGCTTGACGTGTTCTCAAAATTCAATTTTTATTTTGTAGAACTGATTTCCTTTTTTTCTCTCGTTAATATTTTATATTTTCTTAGTAAATCAATTATTGGTGTTGCATTTTATTTTAAGTTTGGTTCCAAGGAGAGTGCATGACCCTTATATTTGATTAACAACTAGATAACATACATTGATCTCATCATACTGTGAATGCGCGTGTATGCTGCGGATACATATATGTATAATTTATTAACAGAAATGATTACACTCTTTATTAATGGCATTAGGACAAAAGGAGGGACACGTTAAAATATTTCATTCTACGAAAGCGAGCCTTATAAAATTATTATAGTACAATGGCACCAATTATAACTCTCAGCTTCTTCCTCAACAACTCATAGTATCAACAATTCTATCCCACACCAATGGACTGTAAATTATGCATTTGTGGCATCTCTATACGTGTTCCGCGTAAGCATGAACAAGTAGTAGTTTTCTCATCTAAATGTATTTTGTTACTTCTCATTAAAATCTATCGATCTATGTGTTCATAATGCATCGAATAATAAGAATTGAAAAAACGATAAAGAAAAAGAGAGGATGAGTGCAGTTATCTTGAAAGAAACACCGAGATATATTAGCTCTTCAACTACACGTTGAATTCACACTCGCAATAAATGTTAGTTCAGTTTCTCCCGATTCTTCATCGCTAGAACCAAATCTCGTATTATTTTCCCTGTATCGTGTAACGTTTTACACACAAGACTCGTTACTTATTTGTTCATATGTGACGCATGAAAGTGTACATTTTGTCAGTGTTCTTTAGCGTCGCATGCTCTCCTGAGCAGCAAAACAAGAGATATTTCACATGTTTACAGACAGTGGAAGGTGATAGCGCTACTTTGGCTGCCCTCTAACAGGAGTGAGTCGTTCGACCCTCTACTCATTTCCCCTGTGTCTACGTCCATACCTCTGAATCCGCAGGACTGTGCTATAATAAATTATCCTAAGGAATAGTCATATCGTTAAGAGGTCTTTCTACTATACTGTGTTGAAAAATACGAAATCATTTACATCTTAGTACCATTTCACGTTTAAATTCGCCCTACTACAAGAGAAACTCTACTATTCTTCCAAATTCTTGTTCCATATGAAACTAGAATCGCGACTTCATAATTCAGTATTTCATTAACTCCTCCCAGATGGTACTATATCGATGAGATTAGAGATTGAAACGCAAGAAACAAATGAAAATGTCTGTCGGAGGTGAGTTGCAAGTTCTAGACTGACTTTTTTGAGCTAAAGTAGGAAGACCCTTTAACCTTGCATATAATCATTGTTTATTGCGTTCCATGGGCATCACTATTATACAATTTTAACTATCGTTACTCCGTTTGTTACTGAAACTGCCATTATAATGTTAAGTGTATTATTGCGAACACGCTGACTGGCTGGATTGGTTCTGTGATTGGTTTCTTGCTTTTGGCCCGAGATAAGGGATAAGATTATCGATCGTCACAGAAAATGTGATATATCTTCCTTAGCTACAAAACTCTCGTGTACATATATGTATGTATGTATATCGTTGCCTCTTTCGTTTGTGAATATATGATATATATATATATGTATGTATATATATCATATCGGTTGAAAGATGAAGAACATGAGAGAAAATATTTCTGTGATAGGTAGACAGAAGTCGAATAGACATAAACGTTCCCGCGTGTTTAACGGATATTTTTTAGCTATATTTGTACATTGATTCTTAGAATTGTTTTGCAGTCTATCTGATGAAAAATGTTAGAAAAATATGTACGACGGATGACTGTTGTAAAATGTATTGAGCTTAAAAGAATATTATGTAAACTTCTATTGGGTACTACAGTAACAGTTACCAAAAAAAAAAGGGGAACTACGATGATATTGGACAGTTGGTATTGTTACTCACACAGTTGAGGCTACGCATAATCAATTAAATTGACTTTGGATATTTGTTAGAGAAGAACACTCTTTACAGATATTATCTCAATTTTTGTATACTCACTGATGCGAGTAATGGTATCTTGAATGCGTGAATGTCAAGTTGTAGTATATTAATGTACTTTTAAACCGTTACTATATCTAATATACCTGAGACTTACATTCCACGCAAGAAATAGTTCATTGTTGTTAATGTTCCCTTTTGTGATACATGGCACAGCAGCTGAGAGATTAAGAGTTTACGTTATAGAGAAATAAATGTCCTTTTTACATTATTTTATATAATATAATTTGAAGTGAAAATGGTACTGAAAGAAGAAGAAGAGGAAGAAGAAGTGTTGGTACTCAAGAAAATTTGGTTTTAATTACTTACCTTATTATATAAAGTTGTACAGTTGAACTAAGAAAGGTGAACGAAACGTCCGCAAAGACGTGAAATTATCATTTGATAAGGTGTCTATACGTCTAGCATACTTTCTGAGTTACAAATGCTAGCACTCATTGAATGGTCACTGGCTGCAGTAAACTCATATCATTATTGAAATATAAATCAATGTACTGTATTCTACAAATTTTCTATAAATGTTACATGTTGACATAAATCTAATGGACCAGATGTTTATATATTATTACAAAGTACGAGAGTAAGATAGTATTTATCTAACTAAAAAAAGAAAATTGAAGAAAAGAAAGAAAAATATTAAAAAATGTTAATGTTGAAGTTCCAGTTGACCGACGTAATCACGAAAGATACATGCAGTGCTTTATTATTCGACGGATGTGTCAATGCGCCAGGTTCTTCTGAAAATAGTTATATATAAATATATATATATATTATTATTATCTTTATCATATAATTATTATTAACTGCGGGAAAAGTACGTTTTTTCATGTTCATATTTAATGACGCAGAAAGAGATCACACACAGTTCCTGTTAATCGGTCGCGCAGTTATTTGGAGAAAGGGTTCATCCGTAGTAGCGTCATTTCAGAATTTCTTGAGATGCATTGATACAGTTGTGGAGGAATGAAGATAGGGTACAAATGTGAAGTAACTTTATAAAGAATAAAGGAAGGGAATAAACAAACAAGATTATGCGCGAAGCTGCATGAATTGTTGCAATAATAGTACAATTGATATAATACTGAATGTATAGATGGTAAAAAGGGCAAGAAAAAACAAAAGAAAAAAGATGGTTGCATAAATAAGTTCAAAACTGATTCATTTTTCATTCTGATATAGATTTTGTATGAAATGTAGTACTGAAAATAAATCTGTTTTTAAAGTATAATCGCTAGTCCTTCGCAGAGTTAGAAGAGAACCGTGGCAAATTTATTAACGCAGAAGTTTGAGCTTCAACAGCGTAATAACGTAGTTTTACCATCGCTTAGATTTTTCTTGTACAAATTAGTTATTCATTAGGCGTGTCGTTAATATTACTAATGTAATTCTTGGTGTTATTTACTCAGTCGCTAAGGAAAGAAAGAACTGTGACACCAGTGGATTATCCAACAAGCAAGTCTGCAGTCTCTGCTACCTTACCTTCGCCAAGGAAAAAAAGTTCTATACCAAAACGTAGCATTACCTTCGCTGATCTTCCTCCTATTTCTAAAGAGACTACCGACCATAGTCCTCCCATTAGAACCAAAGAGAAACAAGCTTCCTCTCCGCATGAGAAACTCATATCTGAATCTTTTCCCACCGATCCTCCTCTGCCGAGCGGAGTCTCTTCTCAGAAAAGGGTTTCTTATCAGAATCCCATAGAGACTCCCATGCGTTTCAAACTTCCTCCAACGCCTCTGACTGCTCCCGAATTCGCGAGGCATCTTGGCACTTCGACCTCCTTTAGCAAACGACAGAACGCACGCTCTGTTGGTGGGAATATTCAGGTTGAGGTGGGTGCAACAAGCATGTTTAACTAGCGCTAACAAAATATTTTTACTCGACACACAGCAGTGAGAATGCTGGTACGTTTCAGGCATTGAATCTCTCATTGTATTCGACACCACACTCGCCACAACAAGAGCAACCAATGGAATTGTTTTTATTATGATGAACTTTACAGTGTCAAAGATTGAACAGTTTTTTTAATGAGATAATTCCATTGATATCTCTTAAAGCAACATTGTAACACTTAGGTATATACTGGGAGTTATCTATGCATTACCAAGCATGTAACAGGTGGTAGTATGGGGTGACACATTGTCGGTTGTTAACATTAGAATGAGACGATACACTGTAGCAAATAAGATTAATGCATGCACTTCTGTTGAAACTGTTTGATATTGTTTAGAGAAATTTATTGGTCTCTGTTGATAACATAGTATTTTAAAATGCAGCTTTCGCCAACAACGTCGCCAACCCCACCGTTAGTGAAAATGTCGGTTAGCGATAAGAAGAAATTGTTTGAAAGTGCCATGGAGGAACATTTGAAGCCTTCCCCTAAAACAGGTTTGATATTGACTGAAGCATTCGATTAACCCACCGTATGGAATGGGAATATTAAATCATTCTTGTTTCTTATTTTAGACAAAGTATTCAGCTTCCTCAGTCAAGACGAAGTAGAGAAGATGAAACAGGAAGAAGGTGAATATTAATTTTTGACTGTTTTCAAAATCGTGTTCACAATATGCTCATTTGTTAATTATTATTATGTGTATTTAGAGAAGAAAATTGCTACATTAACGCGGGATGAATTAAAATCGTGGGCACAGCTCGATGAAAACGAAGGTCTAGAAGATTTGGAGGAAACTCTAGAAGATCGGGATAATCGACGGCCTAAGTAAGCTAAGTTGTACTCATTCTGCATTTGACAGTGTGGTGATTAAAATTCTTTTTACCCTATTTTTCTTTCTTCGTTTGGATCTCTTTACATTTGCATACCATATTCAGTAAGCAGAATCAAAAGGGTACAGAAAAGAATATGATTATTTCAAACTATAGAGAGAGAACAAAATTCATACAAGGAACTTCATAGAGATAACACGTTCATTGTTTTAATTCTAAAAGAACATGAATAAGTTTAATTCATTTACGTAAGATGTACCATTGAAACTTGTTATCATAGCGAGCTGGAATCTCAATGGATCTCGGTCACTTCTGACAAAAACTATAAGAGAAACGATTTACGTTAGTGTATTTACATGAGTATTACAGCACTTCTTTACTTAATACACGTTGGTAGTTTGTCACGTACTTTTGTACATAGAACTATGAAATGTAATTATACGAGCTACACTTTTCAATTGTAAGGTGTTCAATCTAGACTCCTTTTTGTTAATTACATAGAAGTATTTTGCGAGGCAGCTGTTTTTTTTAACTTAAAATACGTAGTTAAATTCATTTTGCTGAAAAGATTGTGAAATCGATCGTCGTTCGATATGCTGCAGAACCTGATACGGAAGATATTATTTTATAGACGACTTTATACGTGGAAAGAGAAATGAAATGTCATATACAGATAGGCTGAACACCGTGTACATACCAGTATTTTTTTTTATATCTGCGATAATTTCAAATTCCTAGATGTATATATATATATCTTGTAAACGGGTGCTTCTTGTTTTGACTATTATTTGATTATGTTATGCATGCTTATTAGATTCAGCGTACAAATGATTTTTATGTGTTAGCGATTGCTTTTTTAAATGGAATAACGTATATTTGTACATAGACTGATGAGATTCACATTGTACCTTGCAGTTATGGTTGTGGTTATGCTTACACACACATATATATATATATTTAATGCAAACTAAAATTACATATCTCACTTAAGTAAGGCAAGGTGATAGGTTCGCAAGGATTATATGTACTGAAATATACTTTTCCACCCGCACAAGAAATAAGAACGTATGCTTCAGCACATGTTTATCACACGCACTGCAAGCAAGCGCATCTAAAAAAAAATTATAAATATTATTAATTATTGCTTGACCGCGGATCTATATGCAAATTTACGCTTTCTTTCTCGCGCGAGGAAAAACTTTCCAGTTTCAATAGAATTATGTCTGTAAATGCATATACAATCCGTGATTCGCATCGTTATTTATTTAACACTAACATCTATTTATGGTATTACTTGGAAGAACCGCAAAGCTCATCCACTGAACAAGGCATTGTCATTGCGCATTAGAATTACTTCTTAGAATCCCTTAGCACCTACCTATATTATTTACACGCCATAGATTTAGATGTATGTAGTGTAGTCTGATTTTTTTTGTAATTTTTACCGTTTGTATATAATTCATGTAATATCCTTTTTTTTCTTCCGCCTTTGTACACACACCTCAACGTCGCTTTTTGTACCTCGTTTTTTTTTTCTTCAAACGAATAAATATTCAAACATTTGGCACATGTATATGATTTGTCAGTGTGCATGCTCGTTACCTTGCAGTAGCCGACTGAGCTCGCGAAGTTCGATCCCCATTCTGCAGAACCTTCCAAGCAGTGTAAGGACAGCGAAAGCAGAACGTCGCTTGAAGGAGAGATTGGTACAGGAGGTATTGATTTTATTGAATCTTTTTAATCATTGCAATTCGTAAACGATACGTATAAATCAATCATCGTGTAAACGTATTAAAAGCGTGTTTCGAACAGAATTGGACAAGTTGAGACTCGCTTTCTAAATAAATCTTTTCAACGAAACATCCAAACGATCCCAACGAGTCTACATTGTATTGATGTGGTGTATAGGAATCGATTGAAATGATTCAATGCGAAACGTCGGAAATAGATAGATATATTTTAATCTGTGAATAGTAAAGAAATCTTTATTACGAAGCCACATTGTCTTTTCAACGACCTTGTTCATCTGTAGGGCACCATATCGGACGAGGATGAAGAGAGTCATCTGAGTCCTGCTGAACAAAGGGCACTCAGAGCAGAGAAACGAGCGGCATGGAGACAAGCGCGTTTAAAGTCTCTCGAACAAGTAAAGTATACATATTCTTTTCTACGTTATTCATTAATATAACAAGTACCCTATTACTGGTCACTTGTAATCGTGATAAAATAAAGATCAATGCTTTCAGCTATCGTTTAAAAAGTCTTTGGATTAATTGGAAACTTTGTTTATAGGACGTTCTTCAAGCGCAGATAGTAATAAAGAAAATGAGCGAAATGATGGATACCACGCATAAGACAGATACATCGGTTGATTCTGGAGACGATGTCAGTCCTGATCAGGAGCCGGAAAAGCCAGCCGATGTAAGCATATGCGGGGATCATTCTCGCATCCACTGATTCATATCATCAGTAACCCACGTAAATCTAACGTTATGCGGTCTGAAAGTCGAATTAACCAGCATTACCGATGATACCCGGTCGATTTAACCAGATCATTTAATTTACTAATTACTTCTTTGCTCGTCCTTGTGGTACCTAACTTTTAGTGTTTGTTCTGTTGATTACCTGATGTTAAGTAACTACAACACCGCCTTCTTTGTCTTGCTACCATAGTTCACTACTACGTTACGGCCGTCTAGCGCAGATTTCCCCAAACTTGCTGTACGCAGCAAGGTGGGTCCCCCTAAAGAGATACGCGAATCGGAAAAAGTAGTGGACGAGAAGGTCACTCGACGTACCGAAGAGTATGTGGATGAGGTGACGGGTGAACGTCGTGTGCGAACAGTCGAGTACGTCGAGAAGCTAATTGAGCGACAGGTACTATAGATTCTAAAATTGTTGCACAGAATATAAGCACCAGGCATTCTCCTCTTGATTATCACGTATCACCAATTAGAAGCGGGTTTGAGTGAGCGGCGCACAGAAGATGGTCTGATAGCTAGTTCGATAGCTATCCGAGTATCCTTTCACCTTAGCTATAAAACCTTCAAACTCTTGAAGTACAATTGAAATTGGATCACGAAGCAATGACGCTTTTATCAAATACTTTGTACAGAATTACAGATTGATTTTTGCATTCGTTTCCGTGTGTTCATACCTTGTCTATACACGTGTTGCATTATATCTGCGATTCCATGTCCACTTTGCGTGTATGTGTTTTGGGTGTGAGAGAGTGTGCATGCCACTGTTAAAAAGAATTTTGCTTCATCGCACACGATACAACGGAGACAAATTAGTTTCAATGATTACGTTTGTTGTTCCAAGAATCCAACATTGACCATGGAAGTGCAAGCTGCACCACCTTGAGCAATTGATTTCATTTCCACTGATCACTAACAAACTCTACTCACACTATTGGTAAATGCTACTACTATTGGTTTTTCTTATCTAATAGTTTTCTAAGCATGCGTAAGTATATATTCTTTTGAGCAAATACTTTGTTGTAGATGTTTCGGTGGTAATGGTGTAGACAATTAATTAACGGGATAACACTACTGTAATTTCTTTTAATTGAGCTCGTTTTACAATATATATTCATACACACACATGTATATATACATGTATATACATATGTTAATTCGATGTACAACTATTTAGCGACTGTATATGTAAAGTATTTTTTACTTTATCGTTACGCATAGCGTTGGTGTGTGTAATTGACAACACGTTCCATTTATGCAACTAGGTTGAAACTCTGCGAGAAAAGATTATTTCACTGGAATTAAGTAATGCGGAAGATGAGATAGAAAGCATAACTGGAACAGGAGCCAGCGAAAGCGAGAGCGAAGAGATTACAGAAAAATCTTCTGCCGTGAGTACTCCGCAAGAGAAAACCGAAACGATTATAACTACAAGTGCCACTGAAGGTGCCGCTCCTAAAATCAATGCAAACACTGTCATCACGCCGAAGAAAAAGAAAAGAAAACGGTCAAAGAAAGGTCGTCACTGACCAAAGGTACAGGTATCGCGGTGCAGGAATTAAAAGATAAATGCAAGGAAAATTAGTGAAAAAATTCCTACCGACAACGATGTCGCGAATATGTATTCCATTGATAAATATTTTTTGTTACATCCACTTCATAGTTGAACAACCTTACTGTATTGGTGCATATAGTATTATGGATCCTTCATTGTGCATTGCTGAATCGAGGTATACACGTGCGCGCGTAAGATACAATTTTCTACCCATTGTTTATGCAGCTAATTAGGGTGCAGTCGAGACTACATTTATTTTTCACATGACCGTGCTATAATTTTGATATAAACGTACTGTTTCTATTAATATTAGTGTCGTATTATCCGTGGACTGGTGCAGTATCTTAATCGATTATCAGTTTTCATGTTTCATATTTTATAGAGCTTATTTTACAGTAACATTAATTGCAAATTGGATCTGCATGTAAGTCTTGATCGTGGAAGTGTTTCTATATGAAAACGAAATCGCTAGTGAAACGAGTATCAAATATCGAGAATAGTA
Source organism: Augochlora pura (assembly GCF_028453695.1). NCBI lineage: Eukaryota > Metazoa > Arthropoda > Insecta > Hymenoptera > Halictidae > Augochlora > Augochlora pura. Next base: position 648,684 of record NC_135776.1, on the reverse strand, counting down.
TTTTTACTATCATTAGTACCATTATAATTACTTTATGAAATATATTTATAGTATCGTCTGATTCAACATTACGCTAATCTATGTAAAACGATGCACATTCCCTTTCATCTTGAATTGGTACTAATTTAGACGGTACCGTCGTATTTAAATAATATAAGCGGTACCAACAAGAACAACATAGGAAAAAATAGAAGAAAACAATATTTTCTTAAAGTTCAGTTTAATTATTTAATTGGCTTCATACAATTGTAACATACATTATATTTAGTTAGCATCAAAATTATATTAATAACGTGAACCGCATCTAACTGCGGTTTGTAAAGTATTTTATTTATTTTTCTTTAGAACTAAGTAAATTAATATATATGTTATATGTAATAATACTGTTTTAATTCACTGAGACTCATTTTAAAAGCACATTATATTTAATCTCATTATTGAGTTCCAACAGTTCTTAATTATTCATGTTTCAAGAAGGAATATCATTAATTTAAATAATTCAATAATTTGGTTTAATGCAAACTTCGCCACTCTTGTAATAAATGCGGCTATTTAACTTCCAAAATGTTTTATGTATACCATACTATTCAAGATTTTATTTTAATGATTTCTATTAATCTTATATTATTTATATGCTAACGCTTGTTATATTTTCTCATTGGCATATTTTATTTTACAATGCATGAATGAATAGGAATGAATTTAATGATTTAAATAATTTGCATTCAGTTCGGCATAATATATGTTAAATAAGAGCATGTTTCACATCATTAAGTAATAGTATTTGTAATCTTATGCCTGTCTAAAAATCTTTGTCTGATACGAAAATGCAATATAAAGTAACATTTTGTTTGAACTGAACCAGGCCGTATTGTTAAAAGTCTTTAGAAGTATACATATAGCGTGTAATCAATGTTATAACTAAAAACAAGTACACTAACTAATTACGTTGTAAAGTGCGATTAAGGGAGCGGGACCAATCACTACATTATTTGTAATGCTACATTAAAGAGAAAGAGAAAGCAGTCTACATTTCTTTATATGTCCGTTAAATGTAAGTTCATATACCGTGTCCACGTAACACTATTAGAAATAAATCTAACATTAACGTTGTCAAAATTATTTAAAAGAAAATGGTGAAGTGCCAATATTAATTATATTTCTGTAGAATATAAAAGGAAAGACTTATTTACAAAATGAGTGTTAGAAAAGCTGTATACGACAAGGAAGTCGTCACGTATTTGAAATACACGTCGCCATTATTATAATTGTGGGATATACGATATAAAATATTATAACTAGAAAAAAATTTGTAATAGTTACAGTGTTAAGAATTTTTGAACGCGCTCATTTTCTATGCAAACTTCATTGAATTTTATTGGAGTATTTAATTTTTTATTGTCAAAGTTGTTAACACTATAACGTCATGTTATAGTATCGTGTTTTGTATTGCTTTATTATCATTTAATTTTACAGTTTTTAAACCTGTCTTACATACACTGAGGTACTTTACATCAACACTAAATATAGTAATGATAATAACTTGTATGGACATCTAACGCTTCGTATCCATTCTTGAAGCGAACAACTGATTGCTAAATGTTAGTGATAAATCAACCATGGAATATTAAAGCAAAAAATACTGGTACTATAGGATGAAAAATAATATATATGTTTATATATTATATATATACATATATCTGTTTTCTATTAAGCAATATTTATACTTTTGACAATGTTACACACATAAATTTGTAAACGTACAGTTAAGTGCAAATTTACCTTGAATGATGTACAACTGTGGAAAATGTTACAATTGATTTCGATGCTTTAAATAAGTGAGAAAGTGGATATAACTTCCGAGAATTTTTTATACCGATCCTCATATTGTATTAAAGTAAATAAATTGTAGAAATGTATTTATATAGATCGATGTGTATTTGTATGTTCTGTTGCAGATCACAACCCGCGATTGTATCTTCATTTTATCTTTTAGGTGCAATGATACCTTCCAATTGGGTCTGAAAGAATCATTCGCAAAAGTAGATTTATAACATATTTAATTTCATCCAGTTAATACCTTCAGCTGTTGATTTGTCTTTTTAAGAAATTGTATTTCTTCTGCGTGCTTTTTCTCTTCAGCTTCTCTCAGTTCAGATGACCTCCTTTGAGCTTGATCATATTTTTGTTTCAGTTCCGCCACAGTTTTTTCCAATTCTGCTTTCTGCACCCTGAGTTCATCTGCAGCTGCTATTAAGTCTTCTTTTCCTTGCTCGGCCTACAAGGAATTTTCATAAAATCCTTTCTCATTTTATAGACTATTTCAAACACCTACTTGTAGAGCCTTGCGCATACCAAAGGCAATACTGCTTTGATACAATATCTGATACGCAGCCAATGTCATTTTAAGTTCATCTCGTATCCTAAGTAATAGTATACCACGTTCAGCGCAATTTACAGTAACCTGACGTATTATTTCGTCTACAAAATAATATCCACTTTTCCAGTTTACATGTATGCAGAGATAGATAATTGACAATCAGCCAGGAAACAGTATGAGAAACTTTTACCAAAACATTGGGTGTAAAGCTCCCTGCGAACTGGACACAAGCCAGTTTCTCTTGCCTGTCTCTGCTGCAGTTTCATGTCAAGTTGCTCCTGTAGATTAATAACATCCAATCTTGTTGCAGGTATACTTGAAACCTGTGCAAATCATATACGTCAAACTGAGTAAACATACTATTGCATTAAGGTACTTCATCAAGTATTTGTACTTGTTGTTTCCATATCTGTCCATCCTCTTCCCACTGTTTGGGTGGTAGAATCCTATTCAAGACTTCAATGGTCTCATGTCGTGCCTCAACAATAGGAGTAGTAGTTTGTACTTTGCAAACTGTTGCTCCAATTTTGAGGCCTGCCTCCTTGCTGACCTAACTCGATAATCAAACATAAAGTTAAAGATTATCTTTCGTTAAATTGTTCTGTAAGTAAATTTATAATCATTGAACCTTTTCTGGACGGGTGACGTCTAGCACTGGGTTATCGTATTTCACCAAAGTGTCCAAAGTAGGTATAGTCCTATCCTTTATTGCTGTCGCCATTATTTCTTTCTTCACTTAGGTAGTACGAAATATATTTTACTTGTCACGTACGTTTTTTAATGTATCAAATGATAAGAATGCCATGTACTGTGAAGTAGATTTAAAACAGTAGCTAGTTTGATAGTCGTCATAGCAACATTGATGTAGCATGCGTTACCAAGTATGGACCAATGAATGATTTCATGAGAAAAGTCGAGTACTGTACAAGGAACGTTTTATTATAACAAACAAAATAAAATTGTTAAACGTTTGAAACTTGTTTTATATCTATACATGATTCGTTTAACATAAAATTCATATAAACGTGTAAAGACGATATAAAATAATCTATGGAAATTGTATATATTCATTTGGTTACACTCATTGTAATTTAAAGTTCAGTGTGCTTTTGCATGATTCTTGTTTCTAGATCCATATGAAGTTTTTGAACTGTTCTAGCATGCTTCTTAATGTGCTGATCTCTGGTGGAATTATCAACATCGTGAGGTTTCTTTTTACGTGTGGATTCCAGAGCAGCCTCCGTGTGTAGGTGACGCAGTTTTAGTAATCTGCCTTCATAGTGAAGAAGTTCTTCCTGTATAAAACAAGGAAACATACATATATTTTTGCATTCTACATGTAAGAGACAAATCAGACAAAAATTCGACATATAGTTTACTTTTAAAGAAGCACGTTCCTCAGGAGAAAATTGACCTTCTAGTACCATCTTCCACAATCCTTGTACTTTAGGTTCGACGAAGTCTCTGTGGTTTGGACCTGTAGCAGTCAGTTTATCCAATCTATCAAAACCAGTCTGAATTTCCAAATGTCTATCCCTAAAAATATAAAATTATTCACAAACTCTGTGAACCATTATATAAATGTTCAACTATTATTATAATATACCTAAGTAGTTTTGCTTTCTCCAAGTGGTCTAATTTCTTCATGGGAACATCATTAGTCATTTCTTCTTCTTCCTCTATGAGATTCCATTTGTCTGGCTTGTTATCCAAACTATCTGCGCAAATAACATATATTATCAAAATTAAATGCAATTTACATTGTATACATAGATAATATCCGTGAGTTCAGGATTACCCACTTTCATGTTTATCTTTATCACCAGTTTTCACATCTTTCAAGAGACTCATGTATTCGTCAACTTTATCTTGATGATGATTGAATTCTTCTTTCAAAGTTTCTAGTTCTTCAGCTAACAATATAAAGATTATGACATTACAAAGTTATAAAATATACTCAAAAGCATATACTGACAAGTAAAACCAGCTAATTCGGCTTTAGTCCACAGATTATTTAATCTTCGGTCCTTGAATAAATCCCTGGAGACATAATTGCTTCCATCATTTAATGCTTTATGTTTCTTTAACAATTCAGGATCCTCTGTATCATTAAAATGCTCCAAAATTCCATATGTGCTCATAATTCCTTGAAAAGAAAACATGTCATTAGGCCAATGCAATTAAAAAACGATAATATAGTTATTTATTTTAAATTACCTATAAGCTTTTTCCTTAATCGCGCTTCTGCTTCGCCATTTGGATCTCTACCTTCCGCTTTCAAATGTTTATACGTAATTTCTTCTTTATCGTGAATTTTTAAGTCACTAAAGATTGCTTGGAGTTTTCTATCATTCTTCAATCGCTGCGAAACGATCATTACGTATTAATATATTTCTGTAAAATGTATAGGAATAATTCGTATATCACAACGAAACGATACATACGTTTTTCGCTTTAATCCATAATATATTTAGTTTTGCCATCCGAAATGGCTTGTCCAAATCACGAAGTGAAGTCAGAATTTCCAAAGGATCATCACTTTTCACATCATTTGCTGACGCAGAGTATTTATTAACGGCACTACTCGTGTGAAACAATAAAATACATAAAGTCAATGGCAAACAAATAATAGCTAAAGAGGCCATTATTAATTAACAAATTGTCTACACAAAACTAATTCGAACAATTTCAACCTGGCGACATACAGTTCGACTCAAACTTGGAACAATACTTAACATAAATTGTGGTGACAGTGACAGGTTCAATCACGTGACAACTTCCATAGAAACACAACTTTCTGTGTAGAAAGTTGTCCAGTTGGAAATGTGTTCAGTTGGTGGCGAACGATGGAACATCGTACTCAATAAAGTTTCCGTACAATGCAGGCTCCCCTAAAAACACTAATTGTTGCTAAATGGGAGTATAAAGTGATAAAAAAAGCATAAGATTGTTCTTATCTCACTATAATTAATGTTTATCGGAGACCCTACATTCTGCATTTTTGATATTCAAAAATGTGAATTTATGGACCGTGGCTCACTAGCGCCGCGTTGCGGTAGAACGCCCGAACTAAAACGCACTTTATATTCAATCTAGGCTTCCAAAAAAACATAAATATTCGAACTGGCAAATGAAATATGTTTACATAAATGACAATATTTTTAACAAGAACAATATAAATTTAATGTGGTTGATTTCTTATTCTCCAATTCTTTGGTTGGTATAATCAAAATCTATCGCCGTAACATGTGGGTCCATCTGTGGCGAAACACTGTAACTGGTAGGCGAAAGTTGATCGACATGTTACCCGCAAGACTGTAGCATGTGACTCTTACCCTATGATGTTAAAGTTCATAAACTAAATGTTTAAAATATAAGAATTTACTATTTATTCTGCACGCGTAAAATTTTTGGAGAAAAATATTTTCTCAGAGATCAATCGTGTATAGCGAATGTAGACTCTGATTTTATTAATGATATTGTTGTTCCATGTTTACCAGTTTGAGCATTTTACCGCCCGAAGAATTGGCGCTGATCGAAGATCAAAGTAAACAAATGATTCTTGCCTCAGTTTGCATTGCATGATATGACTATAGGAGCATGAAATATTGTAATAATTGACAATATGCATTTTTCAATACATGTATGCAACAGTGTAATATAACGAAGTTTGACTGCGAAGTTAATTATTTGTTTAGGTAACATCAAATTCGTATTCAGGCAAGTGATCGGTCGAGAATGGAGCACACGGGATAATAAAATAAATAAATTAATATCGATTACTACTTATTATCTTACAGGAAACGCATAATGATTTCATTAAGAAAATACACATTGTTGTTACCAATACTCTTATGCATTTGTGTAACGAACAATGTTAACTGTTACACTCCAGTTGTTTTATGGCATGGAATGGGTGAGATTATTTTATTTTTATGTAATTTAAGTTTATCGTTTTAATGTTTATTACAAGGCTATATTTCAGGCGATAGCTGTTGCTTTTCGTTCAGCTTAGGATCAATAAAGAAACTAATAGAGGATACATTGCCTGGTGTCTATGTTTATTCTATCCGTATAGGGAATAATGTTGTGGAGGTAAGTATAGAAAATGGATCGTTAAAACAACTTCTGTTACTACTAAGACAATAATAATGTTTCAGGATGTGGAACACAGTTATCTTGGAAACATAAATCAACAAATATCAGAAGTGTGTGATTTGTTATCTAAGGACGAGCAATTGAAAAATGGTTACAATGCTATTGGGTTCTCACAGGGTGCTCAATTTCTGTACATACAATTGTTAAATATCCGTCATTCGTTTTGAGACTTTCTAACTTCAAACGAGAGCAAGAGTGTAATTTGATTACAGGAGAGCTGTTATTCAAAGGTGTCCTAATCCGCCAGTTAAGAATTTTATTTCCATGGGTGGTCAACACCAAGGTGTTTTTGGATTGCCAAACTGTGTAAGTTTAAGGAATGGAATCTGCCAGCGCATTGCTCATGCGATTAAATATGGAGCATACTTGAGGTATTTGATTGTTGCATTAAATTTTTCAATCTTTGTCTTTATAAGCTTTGCAATAACACTACTCTATTTTCTTTTAGTTATGTCCAAGATAAAGTTATACAGGCCACTTATTGGCACGATCCCAATCAGGAAGAGGAGTACAAACATAAGAGTATACTCATGGCTGACATTAACAATGAATTAGTCATTAACGAGGTAAGTTACCATATAGTCTATTAACTTTATTTCCGTGAAAATGATGCAAATAAAGTAGAAACGTGTCAGTGTAAGCATTCAAATTATGTTTCAGACATACAAGGATAATATTCGAAAATTAAATGCGATGGTGTTGGTGAGATTCAATAATGATACTATGGTTACACCACGGGAATCCGAATGGTTTGGATTCTTTAAGCCTGGACAAGATCGGATGATTCAAACTTTCGAACAGACCGATTTGTTTATCCAGGTAAATAATGTATAATTTATAATTTCTTATCGCTTACAGAGTCACTAGTAAACGAATGAACAATGTATTCTATTTCTAGGATCGTTTAGGACTGCAAGCGTTATACGACGCAAGAAAAATTCACTTTCTCGCACTTCCTGGGAATCATTTGCAGTTTACTGAGAAATGGTTCGTCAATAACGTGATAAACAAGTATTTATCGTAACAAAGATACGCCGTGAAACATCCAGAAGAAAATGCCTTTGTAATATATTTTTTATACTACATAAATTTAAGCGTTACAAGCATTCTTAAAATTATTCTGTATCTGAATAAATTCTATTCTGTTATTATACATTGCCAAAGAACTGTTTCAAAGAATTTCTAGAAAAAAATTATCATAACTATCGTCTTATTCTGTACAATAATCAGAATTTTTGGGAATACAAGTCTTTCAGAATACGTAAAAAAGTGTTCGTTTCATTAAATCCCTTTTTCTGTCGATACTAACGCAAATACATCTGTAACTACCCGTGGTGAATGATAAAGAAATCCTGCTATCATTCTTCGATCGTCCAGTCGATAAAACAGACACATACCAAGCAACAAAGTCTATTGCTAGATCCAAAAAATCGTTGCGGAAGGACACATTGAATAATAGTCTCGCTAATTTAAGAATAATAATTAATTAATTCCGACGTGAACGCAAAGCTAATTAGAACCGTAAAAGAACGCTTTTCTACTGACAGATGGCAGGGAGGTTTCATTTCACCTCATCTGATAAATCCGTATCACGGATATGAGAAATATTTCAATGAAAACAATCAGAACGATATCTACTTAACAATCATCTAAAAGCACGATTATATAATCATCTTCTGAAATATTCAGCTGGAAACCACGGACTTTTGGAAACGATATATATGTACATTCAATTACATATGCATCATCCCCTCTAATGAACACCTTGTACAAATAAAATAATGTGTGCAACAAATAAAGTTTACGAAGATCTCGCGTGTAAGTAGAACAAACTATAATACTGTATTTAACGTAATAAGGTTTCAACTAATTGGAGAATAATTTCTCGAAGCGCGGGATGATTTTATACGTCATTTATAGCGAGCTCGTTAGTCTTATTGTCGGCGTTAGAATAGAAACGAATAAACCAAGGATAAATAAATGATGGTGGCCGCGTCGCGAGCGAAGAGGAGCGACTTTAGGAGAATTGAAAGGAAAGAGGAGAGGGGGCGAGGAAGGAAAATTCACGGAGAAATAACGAGCTATGCTAGTGTCAGTCGGGATAGACCTTCGAAAGGGGGCCATATATTTTCATCGAGCGTGCTGCTAGTTCTATCCGAGGGAGCGGAAACAACAGGGTATATTATGGAATACTATCCGCAATAGGTTCCACAATCTCGGTAGCCATTGTTTCGTGGTACCTACAGATGTGCTCCATTGTCGGTCCATCGGTACTTTTGCTCCAAAAGAAGAAAGAGAAAGAAAAAAAGAGAGACGTTTACGAAAGGAACGTATCAATTCTTTGTCGCATCAGAATATCTGTAGGCTCGTCTAACGGGTGGCGTCGCTTGAGAATCACTATTACCCGTCTCCACCGCTGCCAATTGTCTGTCGATTAATTAATCCCGTCCATCGCCGAAGCATTCTTATCGATGCGGTTTCGAGCGAATTAAACGCCCGTTCAATGGAAACGCTAAAAACAACGTCGATCCTTCGATCAACAATTTTCACCGGAGAGAATTCTTTGTCGCATAAACTGCGTCGCGTACTTCGATCGCATGTTTTTAATCGTCGATTAATTCAATCGTTGATTAATTTAATCGTTAAATCGTGACATCATTTCTCTAGGGAAAATAGTAATCGACACGGAACCGGCGCTCTCGCTTCGCATAAAAATCTGCCGACGACGAACAGCTCGGGACTTTCGCGGGGATCGGTGAACGCGCGGAGAGATGCGAAATCGGGGAAGAAAATTGTTGGAGGATGAAACGGGGCTCGCGTGTTAATTCGATGGCAATAGTTGCCGGGTATCACCCAGTAGATAGTGAGAATACCTTTCAAGGATAGAGTCACGCAATAAGAGGGTGAGTAGTGGCGGTGGCGATGCTAGTAGTAGTAGTTGGTTTGATGCCAATGAACGAGTAGGTTGGCATAGGTTGGGGTAGGTATTCCGTTTGTATAATGTACCTACTCACTCGTATCGGACTGTCTCTCTGTGATGTGAACGCAGCCTCGGGCTTATTATATATCTCAATCTCTGAATACGAACGACTCTGTCGAAATTATGATTACCCGTCACTCCAGAGTTTCGGGGGAAAAACGAATCCCCCCAGACCCACCTTCTCCCCCGCCTCCCTTGCCTCTCCTCTCCTCTCATCTCCGCCCGCCCTTCGTTCTTTACCTCTCCTTTATCTCCACCCCCTATCCACCTGCGTCGTACTCGATACACGACACCCTAGACACCCTCCCCGTGAAATTCCGTCGATCGCCGGCTCCACAGCCTGATCGCGGTCGTTTAGGCGAACCGACGTTTAGACGAACCACGACGCAACGGAAACATTTGTCGCAGATGCATGCGTGTCTCTCGACTGAGAACGCAGCGATCGCTAGCTTGCCGACCTAGGAGCGGAGCGGCGACACGAAGACTAAACGAGAGATTCGTTTGGAGAATTGGGAAATTGATTTAGCGCTCGCATAGTTGCGAGACCAAGAATTTGGTTGCAACTGGGTTTTAAGGAGCTACCATCCTTTTGGAGATCGTTACCGCGAACGACCGATAGAACGAGACATTCGCAAAGCACCAAATCTGGGAACAGCGTTCTCGAATTCAATCGTTCACAAATTACGAGAAAAATAACATCGATTAAAACAAGGACAATCACGCCAACAATGTTGCAAACACGAGCAAATCATTTTACGAGGGTGGGGAGCGAAGAGTGGGTGGAGAAATTGATCGGAACGAGGACGAGGCACATGGTTGCAAACGCGACGATTAATTAGATGTGTTCGCGGAGGTTTGGTCGGGTTTGCCGAAGAGATGAGTGGGAGGAATGGTCGAAGGCGTGGGTGAAGGGGACCAAGGCAAACTCCTATTGGACTGTCGTTTTCTGGAAGAACGGTTCGCGAATCCGGGGAAGGAAGAAGCAACTGCAACGGCCGCATGCCGAACCGATTCGAGTAGATCTAGCCAGAGAGACGAAAAGCAAAGGCTGAGGCAAGCCTACGGCCTACGGCAGGCAGGCAAGGTAGTAGCATAGGCCCGCCGATGGTGGGAGGGCAGACGTGGCGATCGGTTCGAACAATACCCATTGTCCAGCATATCATTTTCACGATTTTCCATCGGTCGACTTTCAACCGAGGAAGACTTCGTTCGGAGCTACCGATGAATATCGTTCCTCGATTTTCACTACCGCTGCGATACCAGCACCTTCTCGTTTCTCTTTGGTAGACCGCTCGAGCGGATGAAACGAACACAATGCCTTTTGTTTCTCATCCTCGACGCCTATCGACGCGGAGATTCGTCATCCTCGAACAATCCATTTTTTTATCAGCTTTTCAATCTTCCATCCTGTTTGCAAAAATCTATTTTGCAGCCGCGGCTACGCGCGTCCAGCCCTCATCCCCCCTCTCCTCTCTCTCTCTCTCTTTCTTCGTTTCCGCCTGCCCGCGTGCACACTTTCGATACACACGTTCGATGATGGTTTTTGATCATCCTTCCTCGCCGGAGACGATCGAGATCAGAACAACCGTAAACGATATAAGTTGCAGCCTGTTCCTTCGTTTCTCCTCAGGCGTACGATTTCGCATCGTGGATACAGTTTAGCGCCTTTTACAGTCATTTCGATATATTAGGTACGGCTGGTCTGCCTATAGCAGACTTCTACGTTTTGCTCAGAAATTCACCGGTACAGACAGCACGCGATCGATAAATCATAACCGAACCACGGATCTCTATGTCGAATAATAATTGTCGAGGTTCGTCGCGACGAAATTATTCCACCCCCCTTTAATAGTTTCAATAAGTTATAATTAACGCGAGTGTATCTTCGAATTGGAATCATGGTCATTACAGTTTTGTATTTTTCTTACAAACGGGTAAAAAATCCGCAGTATGATTCGTCGACTAGCGCTCCGTGGAATCCGACACGTTTTGGTTGTCGAAATCTGCGGTCCAGACAAAACGCAATCGATAAATGATAAATCGATCACCGTTTCCGAAGAATGTCGCATCGAGCGATCATAGTACGGCCGCGTCATTTGCTTACGAAAGAAATTCCAAGCGGACACGGTTCGAACGAATTTCGCGGAGACCGTGTTCCGTGGTAGATCGGTAATCTCGTGATTAGCCGAGCGATCGGGTGGGTGGGGGGAGAGGGGAGAAAATCAGGCTAACGAGAGAAGCAGGTCGAAATCGGAGGGGAAATAAAGATGGCTGCCCCGGGGCGAGGAACAACGCGGCGAAAAAGCTATAACTAATTGCACAATGCACGAATAAATGAACAATTCGAGCATTTATGGTTTCGAGGCGGGAGTGCTCTCGGAAAATGGAACAATGCGCGGAGCCGTCCAAAGCAAAGTGGTCAAGACAATAGTCTGCAGCAAGTATACCGTGGCCCACGGACGCATTCGAACGCTCACATTTGGAATTAATCAAACGTGCCGGATGCAAATGGTCAACTAAAGCTGTTGCGGATCCGGGGAACAATTGCCTAAAAATGCCTGGCCGACTATCAATTTTTTAGGCAGCTCGATCAATCCATTGTGCCCGTTCCTCGTTGGACCGCCGGGTCTCGGAAATTACCTATTTCCACGAAATTCGCGCGACGATTAATGATAACAGGTCGGTCCGGATGCTCGCGGATGGTTCTTTTTTTTATTTCGATCGAAATTCTCCGCGTAACGATTGGCCGACGGTTGTGTCTCTCTCGTACGTCTACGAGCGACTAACAATATTGCTTCAACCTTTAATTCTATAATAATTAGAATCTGGAGTTTATTTGAATTTTTTAGAACTTTCATAATAGTGCTGTATGATTGGTTTAGTTGATTCGCGCCGGAGAGACTGCAACGATTGGCACGATACATTGCTAGCGTAACACCATAAGCTACTGCAAACAGGGGGACCAATAGCAGACGGTTCCCGTCAGACCACTTGTGGCGTGGCTCATTTAATCATCTTGCCATGGGGGTGTCCCGTTCGCTTGTGATAATCGCGTCATCGGATCGAGATAGATACGAGACATCGCATTGTCCCGTTTCACTGGTAATTATCTAATTTCACTGATCCAGTCCCGCGACCCGTGGCAATACGGCAATACAAATAATACCGCAGTGCTCGCAGAAAATAGCTTGGAAAAGTGACAATATTATTTTCGGATTTCTGATTATTTTAAAGACGACCGAAGCAAACTGTAAACGTCGCCGCAGTGTTCGTCTAATTTCGACGCACACTGACAACTACTGGGCGCAGGATGCCATCGTCGAAAAAACATTGACGCGTCGCAATGCAAAGGGTTCGCGCAATAAACGCGGGCCGTCGAACGCGCGGGATTAAATAAATTTTCCGGACACGTTATTCGAGCGAAGACAGGGACAAAGAACGAAATGGTAAACCTGTCGTATGGTCGCGGATCCATTGTGCAGGCCCGCGGGACGAAATTGGATTGACTTTTAATGGATCGGGGTAACGATTAATTGCAGGCGTCCTATTTTTTTTTTTTTTTTAACCGAGGCCTCGCATAAAAGACCGCCGAACGAAAACAGAATTTGAATAGTAATCTCCTGATGTAATCTATAAGCCATTGTGTAGGTGAATAGAGGGGCTGGTGGCGCAAGGGTAAACAATTGAAAAGGGAGTCATTGACATGGGGGCTTGTTGAAAACTCAGGGGAACAGTTGGGCTTCCATTAAAATCACCTTTTATGAAAACTAATCGCATACGCTGCACATGCTCCGCTGACTTACGGGGCGCATCATTGCGCCCCGGGCCTCTCGCCGCGGGCTTTATTATTTCGTATTTTCGGACTGTAATCGAGAATCTGATGCGATCTGCGCGGCTTCTTCTTCCCTTCGCTTCCTTTTTTTTATTCCTCTCTCGACCCGCTCCTCTGTACACGTTTTAATTTCCATTATGCCTCTCGTCGTCGCCGGCTACACTACGATTAACCAACTACACACACTTTCCCGGCCCGCCCAACTTTTGACACTGCGCGCCTACCGAGATCTAAAAGGGATCAACAACAAATGTCGCCTTACGAGACTATAGAATTTATACCAATTCTTCAGAATTTTTGTAACAACGCGCGGCGTCGACGAGGAAACATATTCAACGAATTTCTAATGGAAGAGCTCATTTTTAAAACGAGAAAGTATTCTGATTAATTATTTATAGATATACTCGTATTCTATATCCATAGTTATAAACCATAAAGATCACAGACATCGCCAATGTGCTTCGATATTTTACTAATTGGAGAATTTTGACGATGAAGACGAGCAGTGAGAAATGCCAATGAATTAATCTTTGCGCAAGATAAAAGTTGTCGGACTTAAATTTCGAGACCCGAGGGTTTCTAATAATGTTCCTCGTAACTGGAAATTGTCTACGAAGCAGAAAATGTGTTCTTTTCGAAAAGACTCGCTGGACAAATTCAGCCGCGTTTCTGGAAAACCGAACGATTGTTTAAACAACGACGTAAAAAATGTGGCCGATCCCCGTTATTCGTCCGTGCACAAAGGAACGATTCTTGGGCAACGCGTAAATGATAACTGGTGGCGTGTGGCCTGAGACGGCTGTTAAACGTTAACGAGACCGTAAATAGAACAACACAATGTAGAGAGGCTTGATTAAAATATTAATTGAGGTGGAAATAATGATTCGTTGCGGCTCGGTGACTGCACCCCCTCCCTCCCTCCCTCCCTCCCTCCCCCCGGGTTCTGTCTACTTCGCATCTTTGATTTTTTAATATAAGCCACTGAATAGATTTTCAGTCCTGATCAATCTAACCAGTGTTTCGTAATCCTTGATTACGGAACCGATGTTTGTTCGTTCGGTCATTCACAATAGGTTATATTCCGCGCAAATACACCGAGGGAAATACCGAACGGATATTCACGTCACGCAACAGCCGCCACGCATCAACAAATTATTCGTAAGAATGTTTGTACAAGTTACCGATCATCGTACGCGTCATTATGCGTTTAATAAAAATTAAGAAAGTGCCCTGTTCCTGCTTCTTGAAAATTATTTATAACCAGTATAATTAAGCGACAGTTCGCTGCCTTCGTTACAAAGATTGCGATAAATTGAGAAGGAATGATATAATAATATTACCAGATTCCGATTGGTAATTATCGATTATTTCGAATAACTAGACGGCAGATTTTTATGCAAAATGAAAATAAAACGTTTAGGGCTTTCTTTAATATTTTTTTTTTAGATTAGACACCCCCGTTTTTACCATAATTGCATAAAATCCGCAGTCCGGTAATAACGTTGTCGATATCGTGCTTTGATTCTTGTATACTTCGCCGCTGCACGCCTACGAAGGACTTCCAGCATTGTCCTTCTCGAGCATAGCGCACACTCGGCCACGTGCCCTTAATCGTCAACGTGTGCCATAATTTCGGTTGCTCTCCGCCTCGATGTACCGCCTCCGCCGTTCTCCTGGAATCGATTATAGAAAATTATTTAGGGTCGCATGTGTCGCCGAGAAAAGCGGCGATCAGTGAACTATGACCTAGCTGTAATTACAAGGAGAGGTGCCAAGGCGCGACACCCACTTTTTTATATAATTTTGCACAGTGGCGGATCTCGAAAAGCTGAATCTAACGATACCCGTTTCCGGATGCGAACGTTTTATAATTTCCAAGATATTCAATATCAAACTCATTATCGACAAGATACAAGGCTCACCTTAAAGCGCCGTAACCTCGCGAAAAAAAATCGCAGCCACGTTCCGTTTTTTTTTTTAAATTAAAGGAGAAGGATCGATCTTTACTCCAGCGTGAACGGCGTGTCCGAAAAAAATTTCACAAAGTCTGGGCAGCTCGTCGAACTTGACGATCTTCAATGCGACGAACGTGGCTTCATACTTGGTGTCACAATGTTGCGATTGCATCGTATCTAAAATCCAGAAACATGATCGTAAAATAGACATTTCAAATTTTAACTAAATGGAAGAGTCGCTGTTCTACGTTTTTTTTTTTCTTTCGCGGAGTTATCGTCGATCGAAGTTGACCGATTTGTTATCCACCCATTTTTCCGTGCCACAATTTCGTTCGAACAACGTACATAGCCCGGGAACCGAAGCGGGAGCAGTACCATCTTCGAACTTCTGAAGCCGAAGGCCTTTACCAGCCAACCCTTCAGCTAGATTGGATGCGTTTAATTACCCCTGAAATATCGTTAATTACTCGGCCTCCGAGCAACTTCGGGAGCACGGTTACAAGTTCCCGAAACACACGAATTTCCTTGTTCCTTCCGGAAACTCTCCCTCTCTCTCTCTCTTACTCTCTCTCAATCTCTATCCTATCTATCTCTTCCCAGATCCAGTGATCCGCCGATCCACTGATCCACCGATCCACCTAGCCACGAGATCTACCGAACACGGATTCCTCCTCCTTTGTCCTCATTATTTCAATGGCTCCGCTTTTCATCTCGTACTCTCTCTCCTCTCGTTTGCTTCCTTCTGCTTCTCTCTCCCTCTCTCTCTCTCTCTCTCTATTTCTCTCTCTCTCTCTCTCTCTTCCTCGCTCGCTCTCTCTCCGATATTCTCCAATCTACTTTATGTATTTCCGCGAAAAGAGCGCACAGTTGCTTCCCTATTAACCAATGCATTTCCGCTTATTCACTTTGCCGACCACTTCTGAATGCGTTCGAACAACTTCTGAATGCGAACGGGCACCGCAGCCTCCGGCGCCGCCGCCGCCGACGCCGCCGGTGCTCCGTGTCGTCTCAAGATCCACCATCCGATATATTCTAGGAATTATGCGTTCGCCGGAGTCCGATTCCTGTTTATCAGCAGCTGCGGTTCATTTTCTTCCAATTAACGGTCAAACTTCGTCCGAACTTCCGCCGTTTATTAGACCCGCGTAACGCGACGGGAAGACGTCGTTGACGAGCAGACCGCCGATCCACCGCTACGAAATACATTTTAACCATTTGCGCTCAAGACTATTTCGATTATAAATCTACAATAATTTTCTGGCTTATCGTATTTCATTATATTATTTCTTGCATTTTCGTTACTCTCTTTATTAATCGAAACGGTTTCTTGCTTTATCTACATTTTTCTGTCTATCCGAGTTTAATTCATTGCATCTCATTCTATCCTATTTTATTTTATTGCACGATACACGATGCGCAAGGAGATGGAACGCTTGTATAAACCGTAATGAAATCAATAAGGTTCATAATACTTATTCTTGTCGCAAATTCATAGAGATCCTGATGATTAATATCTGGAGAATACTTTCGCGAAGCAGCGATAAGGGAATGTAATAAAATCTAGGGACAGGAGATAGGAGAGAGAAAAAGAGAGAAGAAAAAAAGAAAAAGAGAGAGAGAGAGAGGAAGGTTGCATTGAGTGGAGCAGCGAACGCATACGAAGACAGAAAGTTGTATTAAGAAGACGAAAAGAGAAACAGAATATTGGTTTGAAACATGCAGGCAACCGCTGGTGCTGAATGAATGAAAGAGAAAGAGCGAGACCCAGGGAAGGAGAAAGGAGAAAGAGGGGGGGGATTGGTAGGGAGAGGAATGGGAGGTCTGGTAATGTGACTAAATGAATCCACTAACGGGGTTGGTTTTGCAGTAATGGAAGGGGTAATTAAAACCACCCTTCTGCGGATGCGGACCGAGCTAGATCTACTCTCACCAGGGCCGCAATCCCACGATAAACTAAAATTATTCGCCGATGAGTTTTTATCCGTTTAATCCGCGCGGACCACCGGCGCTAATTAATTTCTCCAGTATTTTTATCCATTCGTTTCAGCATCGGCTGTGAACGTCCTAACAATTCACCTATCATTCCCTGTCTGAAACCGACAAAATGGCTCTCGATTTTTCACTCTCCCTCTGCCTCTCTCTCTCTCTCTCTCTCTCTCTCCTTTTCGTTTGAAATATGAAAAACCAATTTTTCTAAGTGAAATTATGATTTTTGATTAATCGCGACCGAGTGTGGATCGCTTGTTTTAATTAAACGAACAGATATACTCGCCGTTTTTCGCGACACTGCGAGCAAATGAAAATTTTTTTTAATAAACGAACCGATATTTTCGTTGAATAGTATTTTTTAAACGTTGATTGGAATTTGTTAAGCATCTGCTTCAGTTTAAATAATGGCCGGACGATTTTACGCGAAATATAAATCTCCTACATCGATCGATGGTTCAAAAAAAAAGTTGGAACAACTGGATTCCAAGCGATGTTGCAAAGCTTACTTTGTAAAACGTGATCGAGCCTTTTGTTTTAATTGTTCGAAAGAACGGCGACGATGAAAAAATACGAAAAAAGAATCGCAAAAATAGCAAAAGGAATTGCGACAATTGCGATGAAAAATTCTATAGCATAATCACAATATGGCGGATCGTCCGACAAAATGGCGCGCATTGAGGCGATTGTTTCGCGAGTTTAATAATCGGTTATCGTGCGCCTAAAAATGATCGGAAAATGATTTACAGTATTTTTCAGCGTGCAACGTCGAAGGAAAGGACGCGGACAGGGAAGAAATTCTGGCAGCAATGGCGGCCCTGGAATTCTCGATTCAGTCGTCGAGGGAACTGCGGCAGTGATGCTTTGCAAAATGGAACTGATTAACAAAGATTCAGAAAGGCGCGCATCCAATTTCCCCATTCTTCGTAAAACCGTCCTCTAATTATCGGTAATTCATTTACTGGCTCATACGATCGAGTCGACACGCTTATTCACGTCCCCCGGGACCTTTCTCTCTCTTTTGCCGCAGCCATTCACATTGTGCTGCACGCCGAGGCGTATCTCAATATCTCCTCAGTTTTCGATAAACAGCCTTCCCCGCTCTTTCCCGCGACCACATTCTTACCGTAATTAGACGAGATACGCGGTATTTTACTCCGCCTCTCCCCGCCTCGCCCGTTCACCCAGAGTCTGTATCGCGACTGCTGTACACCGCCATCATCACGCCATATAAATATACATACATACATACATACATACATACATATATATATATACATACATGCACAGCTTTCCCTCGAAATTCTAGCTAATCAGACTGCTCAACGAATTCTCCAATTTTCGCCGATTTTTTACGCCTCTTTTCCCTCTTCGCCGCAGTTTCAAAGTTTCTCGCTGCCCGCGCGACCGAGTTTCATACTTCCGAAAAAATTCTGGTTCAGACTACTCGGTTTCCGGCAATTTGTTCGCGCGACGGCCGTCCCATTGCCAATGACGGAGAAACTACTGCAGGGAGACGCGCTTCGTGTTTACAAAACATAATAACGTTGCTCTTGTCCCCACCCTCGCTGCGTAACAACGTCGGAACAGGTCGACGGTGTTTATCCGAAGATTGTTAACACGCAAATTCAAAGTCGATCCGTTCCTCGGGGCCGGCGAATCGAAATAATCCTGACCTAAATTCGAGAATTTATTTCGAAAATTCCCGATCGACGTTCTTACGTTTGAATTCGTCGATATCGTTCCGCTACGAGCGAAGGTGATTTTTCTGATCGGCGAGCGAAGCCATGGCTAAGCTAGACAAAATCTATTCGTTAGTCCCATCGTTTCCCGGGGGCTGAAGGTGAACGGGGACGGTCGGGAATAGTGGTGGACGAGGGGCGGAGCTCGGCGGGGGCGAAGGAGACTAGTCTGGACTCCGAGAATTCCCTTTTATTCGCATTATTATGGTAATGACACTGAAAAGCCGAAAAATGTCAGGCTTTTGTAACAGAAGGATTGTCCGCCTGGTCCATTCATTGATTACGCCCCCCTAGACTGAGCTTGTATTCGTCGAGAAACTCTCTAGAGAAAAGTTAGTCGCTATTCGTACCTTCGAACAATGTTTCTGCCAGCTTGTGCTCACCGATGTCAAATAAAGAAAAATATAGCCCCGTCTCTCGACCCCACCCTCCGCCTCTCATTAAACCTAATGAAATCTCTACTTGCTGGCTCTGGATACTGCGAAAACTGGCCCGCCGAACGTCGGATACCTGCTAATGACTCTAATTGGTCACGTGACAGCGCGGTCCTAAATAAAGGCTTGCGCAATTTACACTGAAATGTAAACTAAAATGCACGCGAAAATGCATACCAAAGTGTACTCTAAATTGTAAATCGAACGAATTGATCTGCTTCGCGTTGCCGAGTATGTATATTTTTGTAATCGCTTTGGTCCCGTTTAACGCGACAACGTGTCGGAGCGGAAGCACGTCGCAAGGCATTTCGACAACAGGATTTATCGCAAAGACAGAGCCGCATGTTGAATCGAACGTTAGTTGCACACGCCAGTCGATATTCACACGAGTATTCCTCCTGCGGCCGCCGTTCGTTTCCCTATTGGTGCGCTTTTGCTTTACAAGGGACATCATTCAATTGATAGGCGCGGATTTTAATCAAACTTTTTTACAAAGCCGGAGAATCGAAAAATGCCGGACAAATATTTTTCTGGCTGTCCATATTCGTTTTATAGGGAGCGGAACAGCCTGTCTCTCCGAATAGTATGTATTCAACAATAGCCGTGCACAGCACGCTACCCTTAACTTTACGCAGTTAATTAGAACTCGTGGAGAGAGAGAGAGTGCGTCGTCCTATCTGATACAAATTCGATTGAAACGTTTCTAACGTTTCGCAAAAGAGCCTCCTCGAATAGCATACTTCACGTTACAATACCGCGGACTCTGTGCTACACTTAACTCTATGCTCTTGATTAAAACTGGGGACACTGTAACATTCCCTACGCAACTATCTGATACTACAATTTGAGCTGCTGTTAATAATCTTCTCCCACTTGTGTGTTTAATTTACATTTAATTAAAACTCGAGGAGCCAATGTTATTGCAAACTTTGATGCGAAATAAAAATTGTTCGCATCAGTTGTAAGAGATAGAAACCGAATGGTGAGTTAATTCTTCCCGCGATCGCTCTAATTAATTAAAAACAAGACGTTGCCGAAATAGCGAAGCCCGTAAGGGGTAAGAATCGAGGGGGTTGGTGTCGAGGGGGGGAAGGCGGAAGGAAGAAAATGAGTGGTAGTTGCGTTGTGACTCGAGGACCGTGGGCGGGTGAGAGGAGGAGGACGAAGGGGAGGGGTAGTTATGGAAAGGTAGAAACGCAATGCAATTCCTAGTTTTCATTGTCACGCGACAGAGCTAGCGTAATTCCGGGGTGGAAACGTGGCTTAGGAAGGGTAGTGGTTGGCGAACGAATCACAGTAGCGAGGGGGAATGGAGGTGTACCCGTTGTACAAGCGGTCGGTGGAATGAGAAAACATTAATCTAGGCATGTTTTGCAATCTCACCACCACCAGCCACCCCTCTACCTCTCCCCCTCTCTCTCCCCACACACCGGTTCCTCTCTTCCTCTGCCCACCTCCCGGCCCTCCCTCCTGTCTACCTACATATAATGGAACACTGTTATTGCTACGTTATGGCGTGCGCACAATGTTCGTTTCGACGTCAACCCCTTTCCACATTTCTGTCTCCTCTTCCTCTTCCTCTATCTTTCCTAACTAAAGATATACATGTATATGTATGTACGAACGTATGCACCGTGTATACCTGTGTATACGCGTATTATATACAAATGTACATGTACATATAGTTACGTGTTTACCCGGTGCATTTACGTGTCTTCTTTCATCCCTTACACCTGCACCTTTCTCCGAACCGACCCTCCATGTTGTCGCCCGCGCCCAGAGACACAGGGAATGTTAATACACGATCTGATTCGACCAGCCTTGACCATTGCTTACTTCGTCCAAGCGGATCTTTAAGTCGGATTGACCCGGATGTCTACGAATTAATGCGGTAGGACGATTCGATCCATGAATTCCATTTCTATCCTCATCGAAGCTTCCTCCATTTCCTCTATTTTTCGCAATCTACGTGCACACCCATATATTTGATCGGCGTGCTCGCGTGTCCTTCTTCAACCCTTGCGGCTGCACCCTTCTGCGAACCAGTCGTCCATGTCGTCACCGGTGCATCTTCGCCTGAAAATCATTCGAAACGTTAAAGAAAGAAACTAATGGTTATGTCAGGTTATGTTAAACTAATGGTTAAACGATTGAACCGTGTTATCGTGTCGTTCCCCCGGGGAACCGTCTCTTCCTCCGTGGCGTCAGTCGTGCGACATAATTAATTAATTACAAAGGGGCATCGCGGGACTTTCGTGGAACGCGAAAATGGAACGATCTCTCTCGGGTCGAGCCTATCTTGAACACGGGAGAAACCGGCGCAACGGCGCGGCGGGACAACGGTGTAGAGAGGAAAATCAGGCTCCGAATGTGCGTATATTTCCCCTTGTGTTATACAACAATGACCATATAGGTTCTTCTTGCGAGCGTGGAATAACGAGGATGAAGAACGCAACCTCTTCGTCGCCTTTCTTCCGCTCTTGGCTTGGTTCCTGGCCTTCTCGCCTGTGCTCCACGGTTTTCCATTCCCGTTCTCTTCTTCACGACCTGCTCCTTTTTTATTGCAAATCAGAGGTAAACAGTGGGAGAGAGAAAGGGAGAAAGAGAGAGAGAGAGAGATGAAGACAGACAGACAGAAAGAGAGAGAGAGAGAAAGAGATAGAGAGAGAGAGAGGAAGAGAGGGTGGGAGGGAGAATGAGAGGTGTCCATGCGTGGATTTTCGCGTCGACACTCCCGTAGACGCAGCTCGGAATCGCCTCGATGACGTTAAAAGGAGACTCGATAAACGGGCTGCATTGTCGCATCACGAAGAAAAAGGCTTCCTGCCTCTTTTCCCTCGCTTTTTTTCCTCTCCTCCACTTTTCTTCACTCTCTTTCTCTCTCTCACACACACACACGGTCTCTATCTTGCCCTCGGCCACCCCCGCGCGGCCCCTGTCCCTCCTTTTTTTATCAGCTACTCCGCACACAAAAGTATACTTAATGAAAATGGCTTCCTCTCGGTACACTTCGACACGGGAAAAGTGATTTCCTTATGACAATAACAACGAGAATCGACAGCTGACATTCTCCTTTGCCCGAGAATCACTTTAGATAATGTCCCCCGCTCTCTTTTTTCTTTTTTTTCTTTTTTTTTTGAATTTACTACAAGCGGAAAAATCGAACGCCGCCCTCGACAGTTATGCGAACCTCCCGTGTTCCCGATCGGATGAATGTTCGCCTCGTCTGCGAACAAAATTTGTATCGTTCTTGGACGTTACTTCGAGAGACGAGGCAGAACGCGGAGACGAATTATATCGGGGCCTGAGAAGTTTTTGAGACGCTAAATGGAATAGAAGTATTTTTGCTGTTCTCATACAACGAGAATTCTGATAATAAACTATAATATAATAGAGAGTGTACAATATGTACATGTAGTAACTAAAAAAAGAATTAATTTGTCAATTCTTGCATCAAATAAGATGCCGAAGATATTCGTAGCCTAGTCGCTATCGTGAAAATCCTACGCAGCCCTGGGAAGAAAACGATTAACCGGGAATTCCTCGTGATCAATCCTGACCACCCCGCAGACATCTTGGAGGCCGCAAACCGGTTCCTGCGTCGTCCCCCAGACACGAGGTCCAAATAATTTTCGTTACATCTCCGTAGACAAAGGCGGCGGCTCCTTCCTGTCCGTAGACAACAATAATGGCCAGTGACGAGAGGTGAGGAGAATATACGTCGGTAAAATTGTAATATCGAGGGGTGGTATTCACGGGGAAGAAAAAACATTTCTTGGCCGGTGTGGTGGGACCGAGCGCGAGAGAGAAAGAGAAAGAGATAGAAGGAGGCGGTGAGCGCGCGCGAGAAGGCTAGATACAGAGGGAGAGAGAGAGAGAGAGAGAGAGAAGACAAGGGGATGACTGCGGGGGTGGCAGCCGTCGGGACAAAAGGCGGAGATTTTTAATCTCCTTTTGCCGTGAAAACGAAGAATCGTCCCTCGCCTTCGTTTATTTATGCATTTCATAAAAACGGCGGACCGAGGCTGCATTATATTCGATTCTCAACGAGAGTCTGCCTGCCGTGTCCACCCCCGTCCTCTGCCGGCCCCCGCTTGTCCCACCCCCGCGGCACCCGCGACGCCAAGCGAGCCTGCGCAGCCCTTCTGCACGAGGCTCTACGTAATGTATAAATGAATAGAGTACCAGTGCTGCTATTCCCTCTACTGGCCTCTTCTTACTCTTCCAGAGGGTAGCTCCGGGTGGCGGTGGTAAAATGGTTGTGGCGGTGGTGGTGGTGGTGGTGGTGGTGGTGGCACCGGCGCGGCGGCGACGGCGGCGGCGGCACTGGTGGTGGTATTGGTCGCGGTGGTGGTGGTGGCATCGGTGGCGGCGGTGGTGGTGGTAGTGGTAGTGGTCGGTGGTGGTGCGTTTGGTAGCAGCGGCGCTACCTACCGCTACCGTGTACACAGAGACGGATAAAGCTCGGCAGGGACGAGTTAAAAAACCTTTGTGATTTGCCTGACAAAGATTGGATGAGCCTCCGCAGGACTCGCACCCGCGAGCACACCGCCACGCCGCCGCGCCGCACCGCCGTAGCCCATCCTTAATTCCCTTAACACTAAACATGCCAGCGCCGATGCCAACCTGCTTTCCCTGCGCAAATCGACGACCTTTTGCTCTCCGCGCTAAGACTGTCCGCAACTAACGTTTGCACGATACGCAGTAGCCCACGGTTCTATCTACGTCCCAGCGCCGATGTACAGGGTGTAACAGCGTCGGTGGTACGACCGGCGAGGGGGTGGTACTCTACGCGAAAAGGAAAGTCGAAAATGCGAAATCAAAGTTTTTTTCGGTCGAGGCTCCGGTGGCGAGAAAATCGACTTTGAATATGCAGTAAGCGTATTCGTGTAACACAATAATGTGTTCTAACTCATTATACACTCTTGTTACTATTTGTTAAATAAAAATGAATTTATGTCACCACCGATATTCTCGTCAGTTGTTTGTATAAATTATTATGTAACCGAGTTTCCGAACAATTTCTGGGTCTTGGTTACGCAATTAAAGAAGCAAAGATGGATGTAACGTTGTCGGGCGCGAGACAAGAGAAAGAAAGAAAGAGAGAAAGAGAGGGTGGGAGGAGCCGTGCACAATGGAAATGTTGTTGAAATGATAACATTCGGTTGTCTGGCTCGTCCTGTTGATCTCCCTGGTAGCACTATGGTTTCATGTGCACTCTTGTTGTAAGGGGGTTGGAGGCTGGAGTTGTAGGTGGCGTTCAAGGGGGTCGCGGGGCAGGCGGGGCAGAGCGGAGGCGGTAAGGGGAGAGAGGACGCGGTTTCGTTGATTAAAATAACCTCGTCAGTGTAGTCGTTCTGTTGTACAACTAGTCGGGGGATGATGAGTAATCGTCTGGCTTAGGAAACCGTCATGACAAGGGCATCGGACAGAAGGGGCAGGGGGCGAAAGGAGAGATGGAACTGGGGCCGAGAACCGGGCCGGGGGGAGGCCGGGGGCCACGGATCTACAGGTCATCCGTTCAACCGGATTAAATCGGAACGAAACTTTTTCATTTCGGTTTGTTATTAAATCCTGACCTCGAGTTCTATACTTTCGCGAACCATTGCCGACGTTTTTTTACTCGCGTCTTCCGTATTCATCGGCCCGAATTCTTTTAAATAAAAAATTAACAAAAATCTTTGTCGAAATCGTGATTACCCTATCTCAAAGTGGACATTTCAAGCTTCAATATCGGACCAATAACGTTAAAATATTCTCACGAAAATAGAACTTAAAATTCGTTTAAACTCGTTCTTTAAGTAGAAGCCATTTTTGTCCGACCCGATGATCCGGATTTATCGATTATTTCGAAGATTACGAATTTTTTGTTGAAACTAAGATTATCCTGTCTAGAAGAGGACTCTTTAAGCTTTATTTTAAGATGAATTGTATTTAAAAAGACCGTCGTGTATGCAACTTAGAATTGACCGATCATTGCCACTTCAAATCGAATCATTTTCTTTTGAATCGGTATACGAACTTCATTCATTTTGTAAAACGATATCGAACTTTTCTCGTCGAAATAGCTTCGAGCGTAAAAAAAAGTTAATCCCGCAAATTGCAAATGCGGAACTCCGCGGACATTTCGCGTTGAGGAGAAGTTGATTAATTCGGCAAATGCGGCAGTGGAAACAAAAATAATAAGGGCGACACGCCTCAGGTTCACAGATCCAAAGAAAAGAATAAAGGATCGAAAGTGAAGCGAAGGGATCGAGGGTCCTTGCCCGCTACGTGAATACAAAGAAGAAAATGGAGGACGGTATGGTGACTTTGACAGAAGGACCGTAATAATAGAAGCTAATGGTTCTTGCGTGGACCCTGTCCCGCTGCGTGACACTGTTCCGACGAATTCGCCCCGATACTACCGATCATATAGCGATCGATTGTTTTCTAATCAGCTTGCGTTTACGCAAATCATGTTTAACGCGTGTCCATTGGTTCTGCGAAATTCATTTCCGCGATAAATATTACTTCACGCCCATGCTACGGTCTCCGTTAATGTTTTGTAAACGTTCTCGCGTCCGTTTACGCGTTCACACCCTCCATTCAAGTTGCACCCTCGCCCCCACACCACCGCACGCGTTTTCATTGACGGGCATCGAACGCGATTAATTTCAAACGGAAATAAGTGCTTACATATTTGTACGCTCCGCCCGAGTATCGAGTGTCATTTATCGGTTTTATCGAGAAATTCGACAGAAAATCGGTCCCGATAAATTATAAATTGACTGCGGATTTCCAACGGTTATCGCGTATCCGCCGGTCGAGACCTCGACGCGGCGAAATGTTTAATAAAGTGGAATGCGATGTTTATCGATGCCGCCTCTAACGGAGCGCGGATACATCGATGGAGATTTTGATAATTCACGCAAGTGTCCGCGACACGTAGCTTTAAATCGATGATACTTGTCCGGTCGTTCTTATAAAGCTGTCCCTGAGCGCATGGGATCGATCGATCCCATGTCGGGAATAGACAAAGGAAAATCGTTCCACTTACGCACAATGGATTGACAGAAAATCGGCATACCGAGTTTTCAGAAGAAAATGAAAGGTCGAAATCAAAGGGGCCAATAAAAGACCGCGGGATAAACAGAAAAGAAGCACCCTTGTAGGTAAAGCGATCCTTTCAACCCCATAAATCGTCGCTGAATGCGCGCGTGGCCACTGGCCATCGCGTCGTTTAAGTATCGCCACGTCCGATGCGTTCACTGTCGTTCAACGTTTCGAAACTTCGCCTGGTGCGCAATACCAAATAATCGGGACGCGTTGCAAAATCTATTCGAACACGCTGTCTAAAATCCTAGAATTTCTCCCGAAATCGGTGGCCCCAATTTCTCAATTATTCGACGCAATTTCCGAATTATCCTCGAGTTCGAATTACCACGTTCTAAAGTGGAATCTTCAAGCTTTAATTTAAAAACAATAGCGTTGAAAAATTTCCTCCGTAATTCAACTTAAAATCGATCTAAATATACCATTTGGTAATCGAATCATCTGGATTATTTGAATTTTTCAAACGACTCTGAATTTTTTGTTAAAATTATAACTACCCCATCTTAAAGCGGGCTCTTCGAGCATCGATTTGAGACTAATAGCGTTAAAAGATTCCAATGAGAATCCTATGTAAAGTCGTCTCGACTTTACTCTTCAAAATCGTGTCGCTTTCCATCCAGGATCACCGAATATCGGTCTGGAATTTTCGATTTTCCAAATTGGCATCGAAATTTTTCTAAAAGCGAAATTAGCCTGTCTGAAAAAGATATCCCTCTCAGCTTCGACTCGAGCCGTCGATCATTCGCGATTCGCTATGATTTCGCCGATGGTCGTGCAACGATCTCCGCGACGCGACGAACAAGATCGGCATGCCAGGTCGTCGAGTCCCAAGCCGGTGAACACGGGAAATGTTCGTTCACCACTTGGCGACGTTCATTTCGGAGTGGAATTTATTCCGCATAGACTGTGAAAGAATGAAAAGGAATTGTATGTACTCGCATTTGAAATATTTGCGTGTGCATACCGGCGCGCGTATGGAACCGCGCGCGGTGCTCACGTGATCTAGAGGGCTAATGAATAGGTGGATCAGAAGTATAATTTCGCGTGGAACTATATTTTCAACGAATGTAACGTATGCAGACCTCTGGCCCGTCTCCCCGCGCGCCTCCCCCCTCGGCCCCGCTCCGAGAGAAGCAAAAACAAAACAGTAGATGTTTCAAAGAGTAAGCGGTAATTAACCCATTTCTCTAATGCATTCTAATATACGTCCGGGCGCATATTCATTTCGCGCGATTCTTTGTCGGAACGCTTTCAGCAGGAGTGGTGTTCGACGAAAGAAAACCCATTAGCCTCCTGTCCGCGTTGTTTGTTGTCATCGTCGCGGCGAAATCCAATGAGACATCGAAACGAAAAGAAAAACAGCGCGAGCGACGCGCGGTAATACGATCTTTCAAGGAATGTCACGGATCGATCGCGAAAAATCCTGAGCAGTCCGTGTCAACAATAATATTTCCCGGACGAAGGACAAGCATGCCCGGCCGCGTGAAATCCGCGAGCTGCGGCAAGACCGAGGACAGAGCCGCGAGGATGAATTCTAAACGCGATTAAGCTCGGTCAGCGGCGGAAACGAAAAATACTTGGCTTGTATCTAGATCATTAAAATCGCGTGAGTGAAAAGAAGGGGCGACGTGGCGAGAGAAATAGAAAAAGAGAGAGAGAGGGAGAGAGAGAGGGCAGGAGAGAGAAGGGGTTGTAGAGGGATACGAAGCGAGAGAGGAGCAGATACACAGAGGGAGAGACGCAAAGAGAAAGAAAGAGAGAGAGAGAGAGAGAGAGAGAAAGCGTCGTCCAGGAAGAAAGGCTGGTCGGACAATCACAGAGAAAATCAGATGGAAAGGGAAAAAGAGAAATACAGCGTAGCGAAGAGAAAGGCTCCGTAGAGGAGACGAGCATAGAACGGCAACGGTAGAAAAAGCGAGAGCAAGAGAGAACTGTACTCAGTGCATGCAATCTTTTTAATTATGAAAACACGGCTTTGTGTTTCATTTTGTTTTGTCGTCAGGGGCGCTATTCTATTCGGGCCCTTCTCCTTCCTCATCCGGCTGCCTCTTCCTTTTTTTCCCTCCTCCCTCCTTCTCTCTCGCCCGCCCTATCTTCCTCGCTCTACGCTCTCCGCCTCTGTCTCTCTATTTCGCGCTCTCTCCGCCCGTCTCGCTCCCGCTCTCGCTGCTTCTCTTTCTTTTTTCTTCTTTTTTTTTTATATTATAACGCGAACGCGCCCGCGCACTCACTCTCTGCAACCCCGGTGGATAGGCTTCGCGGGGGTTGCACGGGGACGAGGGGACCCGAAGCGAGGAGGGGAACGGGGCAGAGATAGGGCAGGGTGAGATTGCTTTAGTAATGAATTACATGGCTTCGGGGTATGTGCCTCTGTCTGATGCGCTATACGAATACCAAGCATCACTTTCTGCCTTACGCTACGCTACCCCTACACCATCTCCTTCTTCTTCGTCTTCTTCGTCTTCTTTCTCCTCCTCATTCTCCTTTCCCGCTAGTTCCTTTTTTTTTGTAAGCCCGCAATCTCGATTTCTTGTCCTGGCCCTTCTTCTAAGGCGTCTCTTCTGCTTCCTGCAATCCTCGTTTTACTCTTCCTCTTCCGCCAGGTCCTCTCATGCAACCTCTTTTATTCTAGTCTTCTTGATTCCACATTATTTGAGCTTAATTTATCATATCCGATTCTATCCCATTTTATTCCATTTTCTTCGAGTTTAATTGGTTGTATTTTCTGTTACCCTATTTTCCTGTATTTTATTCTATTTTTTACCTATATGATTCTATCGCACGATACGTAACGCGAAGGAGATCGATAAAATTCAATTTTTTATTTCTCTTGGATTTTTTTTTAAATCTGCAAATAAATAAAATAACGCAGTATTTCAGACGTCCAAGGTATATCTTTCTAGTATCTAAAATGTCGAAAAACGTGAAGAATGAAATTTTCGTTAACCCGGTGGGCCGGTCAAGGATGTAGAAAATTCGTCTATGTAATTATCTGTGCATCGGTCACGCGATACTTAAAATTCGAAATTAATCCGAAACTTCTTTGAAATCATAGTTATCCTACCTTTAATTTGAGAGGAAGAATGTATAAAAATTCCTACAGGAATGTAACTATAAATTAACCTAAAATCGCATTTCGGGTTCAGTTCACTGTTCTGTCAGCGAGTAGTCTGGAATTTTCAATTTTTCGAAACGATCTAAACATTTTCTCAGAAAGTAAAACTACCCTGTCTCGAAGCGGACTGTTCAAGCTACAAATCGAGGCCGACAAAGTTAAATAAAAATTCCAACGGAGTTGCGACTGAAAATCTAACGCGAAGTTGCGACTTGATTTTTTTCGTTTTCAACGATCTCGAAAATTACGTTGTCTGACGCGGGAGCCTCGCCCCCGTGAGGTGAACAACAAGTAAAAGTGTAAAGAAGAGTAGCGTCGACAGCGCGAGGAAACGAATTAGTATAAAAATCAAGTTGAAAAGGGAGAGAAAAGAAAGCGCAGGAATTAGGAAGAGCGTGGTAGCGCGCGCGCTGGCTCTAGAGCGGGCTCGAAAGCGAGGGAAAATCTTGGGAGCAGCCGAAAATTAAGTACCATCCCTCTCCGGAGGAAAAATTCTGCGCGGTACGATTTAGTGAATTTTCCACAAGAGGGGTGTGTACTTATCTCCATGGAGGTAGCGCCGCCCCTAAAACCGACCGACCAATCCCGACCGGGGAATCCGACCCCCGTTCCGCCGTGGACCACGGGGCTGATCGAGGGTGAACTACGGGAAAGGAGGCTTCAGTATCCTCGGCGTCGTCCTACCGGGAACGTTCGAACGATCCAGCCTAGTCTGCGACGGTGACGAATACAGCGGGAAAAATCATCGAGGATCAAGAAAGCGGATCGGGATCTCGTCGAATCAGGGGACGCGGTATCGAGGAACGACGCAGCACCCTCAGGTCTTCGAAGGGATGGCAGGCCCGTATCTATCGCCTCTGGGTCCCCAGGCTGACCTCCTCACCGAATACATGTTCGGAAGACGTCGTCAGGTCAGTGTACGTTTCCCTCTCGTATCTTTTTCGTTTCTCTTGTCGTTTCTCCGTCCGCGAATCTCCGCGAATCTCCGTGGTCGAATCGCTATGAAAAATTTGGATCGTCGCGCTGATGTCGTTTCCACGATTTTTTCGCACCCCGCTATCCAAAGGCCTTTTTTTGTGTTTACTGCTCGAACGTCGAGGTATTGTTTAGCCAAAATCTGTTGTTTCCCAGCCCTCGAAGTAATTAAGTAATTTCGAACGACTCTCGTAAGTCTATAAAGCAGGGGTAGCGCGCGCTCTTTACCCCTAAAAATGATCGTTCGTTTCTGTAAGCTATGAGGGAGTCATAGAGACGCTAACGGAGTAGCCAGCGAGCAGAGCATGCTTGAGAGATCATTCGATTTCTGTCCTCGACGAGTGACCGAGAATTTTCAAGTAAAATCGGTGAAGTGGCGGTGACGTGCATCTGTTATTGGTCTTTTTCGTTTCTCGAGAATATCTACGCGGGCTAATCGATAGAAACGTATATGAAATGTAGGAGTTGATATTTAGTCCGTTTGATTGATCATTTCGCCGACAGCGACTATATTAACGATAAAATTATCGAGCCCTAAACGTGGTTAATGTACATTGTTTCATAACAACGACGAGATTGGATTCATTCGAATTTCTTACGTTTTTTATCGTAATACGTGCTCGAAGTTCTAATAAAAATTTGATAACAAAACCATTTTTTCTGGTTAATAAGAATCGTAAAAGAAAAGATTGGGCTGGTTCGGTGATTCTAGTATTAACAAATCTATTTCTTCGTAACGAAATTTCTTAGCCGATTGAACGAATCGTGGCAGAAATTGGGTCGTCCTGCGATTGTCTCCGGGGAAAAATGGTTTAAACGATACCGATAGAAACAGTGCCGATCAATGTAATGTTCTCGAACCAATTAAGATTCCTGGATGATTCCAAACGATGTCGCCGAGTTCGCAAAACTTGTCTGAGAAAGTTGCAGCGGAACCGTGACGCTATTCGAGGAATTTATTGATTCGATGCTGATCGTGTTCTCAAAAGATACACCACGGCTGTGAAAACGTGTGCTGGAAGCCAGAATGCATGGAATATCGGCGTCAATTAACGCGAAATTGCGTCGCAAATATTCATTCATTCATACCTGCGAACGCGCTTCGTTCGACGTCGTCTCGGCCGCGATTTATCAAACGATAACGTTACAGCGCGCGTTACTGCTGCAATTTTCTCCGCGGTAATTATGCAATAACTACGCGATCGAC
The DNA here is from genome assembly GCF_028453695.1 of Augochlora pura. Lineage (NCBI taxonomy): Eukaryota > Metazoa > Arthropoda > Insecta > Hymenoptera > Halictidae > Augochlora > Augochlora pura. Next base: position 616,825 of record NC_135776.1, on the reverse strand, counting down.
TGCCGTAAATAATAATCCGTTCGGCTAGCGCGAACACGTTGTCATTAATTATCGCGGATTCTGTTCAAGCAGAGACGCAACCGGACGACCTTTACGCCTCAACAACTGCAGGAACTGGAGTCCCTCTTCCAGAAGACACATTATCCGGACGTGTTCCTGAGGGAGGAAGTCGCCCTTCGAATCTCTCTCTCGGAAGCCCGTGTTCAGGTTAATATGCAACATGTTTGTCCAATGATTTTCACCTCTCGGGGTCGCAAAAATTTCCCTAACACGTACTTTATTATCTTCGAACTGCTGCGACTTTGCGAAGAAACATCGTACGACGATCTACCTAGGCTCGTTTTAAATAGTAAAATCTCCGTACTTTTGCATCTCTGAACTCAATTTTTTTCCAACATGATTTCTCGATAAGGAACGCTCCTGAACTCTCGGCGATTCGTTGCCGAGAACTTTGGTAATTTAATCGACGGTGTACAGAGTTCAAAGCGTTTCCGTCGAGATCCTGGTCGCGACGATTCGACGGAGGAAAGCCTAATTTTGTCGAACGAGCCACGGTCGATGATCGTGCGATTTTTTTTGTTCGTCGATGGTCCCGCATATATCTCGATGAAAAAAGCCGTCGTCTTTTCCGTACGACATCGGGTTAGCCTGGGCTTTTTAGCGGATCCGTTTAGTTGAACAGGTTAATTAGGGATGTCTCGTTAATGGTAATTCACGTTGGTTAAGCCGGGTAAGTAATCAACCGCTAATCAGTTCGACGGGTATTCGGGCGCCGAACAAAACGCGCCCGTCTTCACACACTGGCAACCTGCACACCGCGGCCCTTGATTACGATTATTTAATAGACGGAAGCTGGTTGTATCGCGGTGAAGAAACCACCGTTCCTCGCGTAACCCGTATACACGCGGATCGATGGAACATGATTTCGTTCGGTGGCGAAACAATTTGACCGCAGGAAAAATCCTGAATCGCGGGCATTCCGCAAAATCGCGTACAATTTGTTGAAACGTTCGACGGACGGAAAATTAAGCAGCGAGCATCGCGAAATTATATTTAAAAAAAATAAATTAATTTACGCAGCAACGTAATCTGCTGATCGATGATTAACTCGCGGCTAACTCGTTAGTTCTTGTAACTTATTCACAATTAATTCGGCAAAGTATTATATGATTAGCGATTGACGATTGCAACTGTTATATCAGAAATTACTATAAGATATTCTAAATTGATTGGGACAACTAACGAGTTGTAATCATTAATTGTTAGCCGATATAACTAATTACAAATCGATTCTATCGTATCGCGGCAGCAGACATGCATTTACGCGGCGTCGGCGCTGCAGAAATCTCGCGACGCATTCGTCGAATCATATTGCGGATGCTTGGCGCATTCCTAGCGCGATATAAATCCTTTATGCGAACTGAACGAATAATTAATGCGGTTACCGCAGTCCCTGGGGCCGCGAAACGACACGCATCTCGAACACCGTATTATTAGGCACGAATCAAACCAGGGAAGCTCGAAGATATCTTCCGGAAAGTTTCCGTCCCTTTTACCGACGCGCTTCCAATCATCGCGCGGAAACCCTGATTTTAATATTAAATGTTTTTAGCAACCCAACGCGGGTCCGTTGCTCGCGTGCACCAGAACCCATCGGGAAACTCTTTTCGCGCTCGTCCAATCTTTGTAATGCAGCGAACCGTCTACGCTGGCGAATAGATTTCTTCAGTGGTCCCATTACTTCGTTTCAGACAAAAGAACGCGGTGGACTATTATCGCGAATTTCAATGCCGTCGCGACGTTGCAGCGCGATTGATATAACGGGTCGGTCACGTAAGCTCGTTTTAATCTCGACTTAAATCTACCGTACACGATAATTCACCAGACAGTTACGACTCGTACGTTACTAAGCAAGCGACGAATCTCTTTTCTCTAATCGACGAAATCTTTACCGATTTCTCCAATAAACAAATAATCAGCTCAACTATTCGAAATCTACGGCGAGCCCGTGAAAATGATGGGTCACTAACTAACTCGATTCAAAATCGGAATATATATATGTTGTTGTTGCTTTTACATAAACTAATATAAAACAGCTGGTTTTAGTGATCGAATAAATCTCTAGTTAACGCTTTACAAGGTTCCTAAAGAGCGAGAATGTGTTATACGATCGCAGGTCTGGTTTCAAAATCGGCGTGCAAAATGGCGGAAGCAGGCGCGCCTGCAGCTGCTGCAGGACGCATGGAGAATGCGATGTTTGGGATTAGGGAGTGCGGCGCCGTTGCTTCTAAGGCCGCCCCCAACTGCATCCTTGGAGCGGCCAGACGTAGTGACGCCGCCACCGCCACCGCCTCCTCCGCCGCCATCCACTGCCGCCGCTGCTGTTGGCAACCCACCGCCCCTGACGTCCGCCAACACTGACAAAATACCCGCCACACCGCCTTTGTCCGTCTGCAGGGACTACAGGATCCTACCGCCCCCTCATGGGTAACTATCGCCGAACAACACGCTACCAAAACCCTTTGTAACTATTTTATATCGAAACTTGAATAATGAAAAATGAGAAAATGCATTCTACAGACGCGTACTAAAAACTATTTATTGAAACGTTCTTCGTTCGCACGGTCTAAACTAAATAATACCGTCGTAATTTCTAATAAATTAAAGCAGCGCGACTTGTCATCGATCAGAACAACCGAATCGTAACGAGATAAATAAAATACACTGTCCCAAGCTGTGTGTTCCATTGGGATGAAAGCGCCCTGACAACCGCGTTCATAATTATAACTAAGCGAATCGATGAATAAAAAAATTACAGAAACATTTTCGATTCTATAATTTACGACGGGCGTTAATTCGCGGAAACGTTTAACAGCGGATCGAAACGACTGTTCCAGATACTCACTGTCTTGCGAGAAATCGCCGGACAGACTGAAATGTGGCTGCGGCTCGCCGCCCCGGATATGTGCGAGTCCTGTTGAAAGAGAAACGAGCCTGACCGTGAGAGACACACCTCAGGAAGCCGAGATGGATTTGACCGTGAAAGGTCCACCCCGACACGCGCCGATCTCAACGTTATTTCACCAATTGCCTCAACAAGAGCTTAGTCCTCCGCAAAACGTCGACGAGCCCCTGGACGTTACGCTGAACACTAACAAGAACAATTAAGCTGTTACGACACCGTTTCCTAGTTATCGTTTATTTTTATTATTACTCGCAACAGACGAACGAACACACCGTGTATACGAAATAGAAAGAGAGAGAGAGAGAGAATGAAAGAAAGAGCGGATTGTTCAACGTGTGTGTAGACTACTTAAACAGGTAATTAAAACTTTGATTAGAAAGACAAAGGGATGAAAGAGGAGAGCAAGTAACGTAAGTAGTTAATAGTTTGTTGCACGTAAAGTGGCGAATTTTTTTCGTGACCGCTTGATTTTCTATGCGACGACACGACACAGATATTTATTTCGACCTGAACCGGTGAGTGAATTCAGAACGTTCTCAGAAGAAGCTTGGAAACGAGAAGCTTTTGTTTACGGCTATATTTCCTCTGCTCGTTAAGGTAGCTTAATCTTTAATGGTTATCGTTTATTTCAAAATAATCGTGAACACGCGCGAGAGGAATCTAGTCAAAATGTTCTTTTTCGCCTTTGTTTAAGACTCAACGAGCGGCCGAAAGAATTAGCGAGACTTCTTTGTTTTTGCGAAATCCGCCACTTCGAATGTAACAACCTAGCCGATATAATTTCAAGAGTTTTGGTTATCAATTGCGCGGACGGTCCCTTTGATGATAATCCGACAAATTGAACGTGTCGATCAGATTCGATGAATTATATAACCAATCATTTGCCTTTTTTTTCCACTGATTTTTTTTTCTCGGCTACCGATTTCTCTTACCAAGAGAAAATCGTTGTAAATACCATAGCGTTTATTATCTACCAATTGTTTGTTAATTAATTAATAGAACAATCAACGTTGAGACGATTTTCACGAAAGTTGTACAGTATTCTTAATACCGAGAGAATGGGATTTTGTAATTTCACGGGAAATGGGCAATCATCGATTATTACCCTGTATTGATTTCAAATTATATATGTATTCAACAAAACGCGTAAAGCTGAACAATGGCTTACATAAAGAACTGCAATAATATCGTAAACGACCTTCATAAAAATACAGAAGGCAACAAGTACTTATGAGAAACAGCTTTCTAATTCATATCTCATGTGCGGATTGTGTAAATATCTATATCAAGAAATATTGTACAATTTTTGTCGGGAATTGATGAGAAATCAGAAATTTCCGGTTCTCCTCGTTAGAACAATGAGAATGTAACGCAATAATTTCTTCGGTTTACTCCTTTCATTACTGTTCCCGAGATTATTTATAAATCCAATTGGTATAGTTGCATTAACATTATATATAATTATATTAAATAAAAATTGATTGTGATATTCACTTAATTCTAACGCCTAAAGCTGTTAATTGATCTATTAAACGAATAATCCATTTAATTTTCACGTTACCACGATTACGTCTTTCGAACAGGAAATTTCGATAATTATAACCGCAGACTATAATAATTGTAAAGAAGTTAATGCCTTTGTAATCTCTGTGATTGTTCACACGAATTATACACTAAAGAAAGAGAACCACGATGAAAAGGTGCGATTCAAGTTAACTATATCATAATTTCAATCATTTACGAATCGACTTTATTTCACTGTAAATCTAATGATAATAAAATGAAAAATAATGTATGCTTAATGATTTTTCAGTAAGTTAGTTAGAAATAAACTGTTCAAAGATGATTCACACTTGATCCTTCATTTTTTAAACTGGAAATAGGTTATCCTAAAAAAAAAATGTAATAATCTTTTATCATGCTTATTATTATGAGGCTCTCACGAGACGCGCGCTATTCCCATTGAAAATCCTTTTATTCGAGTGGAAAGATATTTAATGTTCGTGCGTATTACATTTCTTTAATAAGTGATAAAAAATGATAACATTTTAAATAAATAAAGTTGTATAAGATATAAAGAACACTTTGGCGTAGTAACATTACAATCATAAAAATACAAGTCACAATTAACAGGTTCGTTAAGTATTTGAATTAAATTCGACTACTTAACATATCTAGATACTCTTCGTAAAATTGTATAATATCCTTCAAATGAAGAAGATCGACTTACAGAGTTTGTATTATTTTTTAGGCCTTATAAAGTCAATGACGTATGCATATATACTTTCTAAATTCTTAAGTTTACCTACAGAATGGAAATGATTAGGCCTCTATCATTATGTTAATATGATCTTTACACTAACGTAACGTTCAGTCTTATGTTAGTCATTCACATATAACGTTTGGTATTTCACAAACGTATACGAAAACTCCTGAAAATATAAACGCGTATAATGCTTTGTCAAAATTGACAGGTATAATTACAGCTGTGATAAAATTCAGATCTTTACTTGGAGAAATCGTTGCTCTTTTCTATAATATGTTCGAATTCTGCAAAACTTAGTGCACCATCGTCATCTAAGTCTGCTTCATCGAGTATATACTGAAGAACTTGTTGCATATCTGTTTCGTTTAATCTTTGAGGAGCAGTAAGTCTATCTACTACTTGTCTCAAATCCCCAATACCAAGCATATCGTCACCATCAAAATCTATAATAACAAGTAAATGTATTTACCTGATTAACAGGAAAATTAGGAAGTCAGGCTACAGGAAAGAAGGAAAGAACAGGGGCTGGCAATGAGTAACGTTGTTGTGTTCTAGAAAAGTAAAAAAGAAGAGTCAAAAAATAAAAAAATTTCAGACCAAAATAAAAAGAGTTATTAGACACTTAAGTACAAAAAAATTACCAAATATTCTAAAAGCATGCTCCGCTTTCACAGCTTTTGGAGCTCCATCACTGAAAACTGACATCATGTCCAAGAAGTCTTCGAAGGTGCAATCCCCATCTTGGCTAGAACTGAATACTTTGCAAATCCTATCACCAAAAGGATTTACTTTCAATTCTGGATATTGTAATATCTTGGACATTGGTAGCTTGGCATTTCTATTATGACCAACTTTCTCTGGCGCAAGAGCCTTGAACTTTTGGTGCGCACTGCAACATAAATAATCATAAAAATACAAGTTAGTAATAATAAAGTAATGTCTGTAAGATTTATGCATTGAAAAATTAAATATAAGCGCACTCACTGTAAAACTTCTTTTTTCGAGAAATACGTTAAATCCTGAAACATCAAGTAATATTAGAAAAGATCGACGCAAAATAATTACGATTCTGTCAAATACCTGATAATCTTGCAGTTCCTCCTCGGTAAATTGACTTTTACCGATTCCCATTTTTAATTATCTGGAATATCACGCTGTAGATTTGAAATTACTTTACGACACCATGATATTTCGTTTCAAAACACGAAATTTATGTCGTGGACAACATTCTTGATTTCGCGCTCGACAAAAATCGATAAACTCGTCTGCATCTCTCATCTGAAGATAAATCTAAGATGACATCTGTAAACAAGGACACGCACCGGTATTTTTATCACTTTTAACAACAGATCATGCGTAAGAAAATGTGAGGTCACATTTATTAGAACGCACATACCTTGGAGAACGGCAATCGTAGTTGTTTAATATCAAAAGATATTTTTTATCATCACGATAGAGACAAATGCGCGCCAGAAACTTTCCGTAATACTATTGTAGTTTGCGAATAACCTTTCTTATATAATGTAAATATATGTTACAGAATCGTTATTATAATTACGAAATGAACAAATTTTATTGGATTAAAACTCTTGTTACAATTTTATGAGAGTTTAAGATGCCACCATCGAACAACATAACGCTACCGCGACGTTCCACTTTCTACCGTTCCACGGCTGATAGTTATAGAATCTAAAACTCTAGCAAACTGCGCAGACGCATAAGTGGCGCCATGTTGCAGGAATATTTGGAAGTTATGGACGTGAAAAATTGAAACACAGTTTAATTTCTCATACATATCCACCATGGAAACTTGACCTGCAACGGCATCTACAAGCAAATAATATTTATAACCATAGTTCGATAGATGACATTTAAGTTAAATTCCAGATTGGTGTATAGCACAGCGTATAAACCTGATTATGCCGTGTTTCATTCGATAATTTACGTAACCTTGAATAGTTTTGTGTTAAAATATTTTCCACGCGTGGTGTCACAACACTGGGATCACGATAAAACGCAGATGCAAGACTGACTTATGGTAACCTATGAACTTTGTTTATACCAGTGTTTGTATATACCATTACCGCACACGTAATGGATTTCAATAAATTCAATTAGTTTGTATTGTTTTAGTTCCTTAACACGCTGACATCTAGGTTAGCAACGGAATTATAAGAAGAGTTTATTTAATCATGGTTCAACAATATAAGTCACCCGTACGGGTGTACAAACATCCGTTTCCACTTGTGATGATGGTGCGTTTACACATATTACTTACTTATTTGAATTGTAGTAATTAATCTGCACCTTTCTTTTCACTTACATTTGTTTGAATATTCATCTTCTTATTATTTATGCATAACTAAATAACCGCAAAGCAAGGTATATTCATGCCACTGAAAAGTTTTCAAGAATTTGTTTGTGACCTCGAAAATAGTACTGTCATGTTAAGTCCTAATTATATGGAAGCAGACTTCTTTCACCTGTTACAACATTGTATACAAAGTTTTCCAAATATATGCTTAATTGACTTTGCATTTGTACAGTTGTTACATCTAGATCGTTGGTTTCATTGTTGAATTTGGCTTAGTTGCAAATTCATATCTGTAAACAGGCTTCATGACCTAGATCATCCGAAACATTAAAGGCTCGGCAAACATGTCTATTAATGCCTACAATAAATGTTTGTTATTCTATATATAGGCTTTTTCTTTTCTGGGATAAATTTCCATCATTGTACATCAAGGAGATTTAAAAATAATTTAATTGTTTGAACAGACTCATGTGTTTTTCTATGTGCATGATCACAAGATATTGGTGTGATCAATGAGGTGATTTCAACCTCCCAAAGTTGGACAATTGTAAATAGAGAATAGTAATATTGTTTCAATTATATTTCCTTTGATTTCTTTGATTTCAACTTTGTATTATTCGATTTATAAACATTCTGTAATTATGATTTGTGAGAAATTTGTAATTTTTGTTGTTTACAATATAAAAGACACATTGAAAAAGTTATAGGAATATTTCTCATATACTTTGAATAATGCATAGCTTGATGTCCTAACTCATAGATAATACTTTTTACAGATTGGAAACAGATCATCTACATTGGAATATTGTGCAATTTATAGCTAAACCCAAGTTGAGCAAATATAGAAGATAGCATCATAGCAAATGCACTAATTTGCTTTCATTTGTAAGAGTCATTTTAGAGATCTGTACCAGTTGGTTTTAATTGTTGTCACTTTGATCATTATGGCATTACTTTATATCGATAATTATAACATCAGTAGCTACTGCAAGATATGCAACACCACATCAAGATACTACATCCTGAATATTTTCTATTAAGTGTTCAAGATTACAACTTTACAGACCTGGACCAATTAATAAGATAGATGTAATTGAACTTCAATAAATGTTATGTCCAGATCCAAAACCTTGACCAATTCTAAATGATGAAGGTAGATCAATTTGATTGGACAGCTATAAAACATTGGTGTACACATGAGTTCTTTTAGGAATAATACTTAATGACCTCTAAATCTCCTTGATACTTTCACGCACTTTTTATTGTAGTCCTCTTATGTGTCCTATCATTTATTGTTTTTTTTTTTATAAACAAGTTGGAGAAACAAGATAAAAAATATAAGAGGTAACATATTATGGAAAATATTATGTTCTTGAAGAAGAAATTGGCTTTCTCTGTTTGTAACTATAAAATAGCAAATGGGATTAAAGAAAGGCTTCCTGAATAGATGGGAATCTTATTAGGAACCTTCATGCAAAATTTAAAGATCATTAGTGTAACATAGCATTATTTTATAGAGAAGCAGCAAATGTTTAAAAAAGCCGTGTTTGGGTAATTTCATGGATATTTTTCATGAGGTCCTTCAGAATTCATTATTTTCAACACCCTCTACTTCCGTTCCGTGGCTAACAATAATACCAACAGGCTGTTACTTATAAATTCTGATTTTGTTTATAGGCATATGAACGTAGGTTTCCGACATGTCCTCAAATTCCCGTCTTTGTTGGTTGCGAGATAGTTTCAGATGAGGAGAATAACAATGGGGCGATTCGAATTACAGAGCGAAGATGCAAACTCAATGTCGATGCACCATATATCTTGAAGAAGGTTGGTACCATGGAATCTACCATCTACCATTGGAGTTACTTGCAAAGAATTAATGTGTATTTCATGTCCATCTCCACAGATAATTGGCGTGGACTTTGTGTACTTCATTCAAAAGAATGTTTTGGACAGAGAAAATTGTATTTTGGAAATAGAAGCATACAATGAAAGCTTTTCTTCAAGGGTGACAGTCCTTGAAAAATGTAGATACTTCGTTAGTATCTATGACTTGCTACTTATATAATTTATATTATAATGAAGAGAAGTATTTGGATGATGCAAAGAATGTCTTCAATGAATCTGAAATGTGTTTAGGTCCATCCCGAAAATCAGGACTGGACGTGTTTTGAACAGATAGCAAGTTTGGATATAAAGAATTTCTTCGGATTCGAAAATTCAATGGAGAAATTGGCTATGAAACAGTATGCTCAAAATATCGCGAAGGTATATGCGCTGGCAACTGTAATGGTTTTTATTTATCATACAACAGAAATCGAGTTCACCTAACAATTTATTGTAGGGTAAAGAAATAATAGAATATTTTATAGACGAATTAAAGCAAGAGGGTATTGTATATGTAGCGCCATGGACGAATCCAAGCAAGAGTTCTGAGAAAACAGATGGGTAAATTAATTTATATTAAAGGCTATTGAACGTCAAATACAATACAATCATTCTGACCACATTGTTTCACTTTATGTAGGGACAAGGATACAGAAAATCAAGCATCACACAGTGGGAGCGACACTTATTCATATACAGAAAATTTACAAACCAGAGGTGCTTAAATATTGTTTTAAAGACTTATTATAACTAATGAGATATTTAATTTTCAATGTTGCGCGCACAATTTTAAGTATTTGCTCTATATCTGCTAGTATGACGCTTGGTAGATAAGAACGATTGTGCCATTATTTGTAAGATTACTGACATGTATTGTGACAGTTGCTCATAATCTGAACGCTGAATTGAATTTACTCAAGCCATTTACACATCACGTTCCAGAAATGCAACTTTCTTCAGATTACATAGAAAGGTATTTAGGAAAATTAGACATGATTCAAGAAAGCAAACTCGTCCAGCTATCGCAAAGTATAAAAGAATTAAGGGGAAGCTCTGTACCTGGAGATGCGACGCTTTTGAGGTTTTTAAGAGCGACAGAATTCTCAGTTGATAAAGCAAAGGATATGTTGACGCAATCCCTCCACTGGCGAAAAAAACATCAAATTGACAAACTCCTTGAAGACTATGAGATGCCACAAGTAGTCAAAGATTACTTCCCTGGAGGCTGGCATCATTTTGACAAAGGTAATGGCACGGTCACTGTCTTTTCAACACTGTACTTTTATAGAATGTCTAATATTGGTATCAGCCAATACTTAAAATACTACAGTTTGGCCGTCTTCTATCACGTGATATAAGATATGTGCACGCATTCTATGATATGATTGACTGAGATTGTATTCTTATCAATGATGTTTTTCAGAATTGCAATAGTCGATAAATATACTGCACAATATTTATATGTTCTTACATATGTATTTAAAGAATTAAAATGTTTCGTCATTAATTTTTAGATGGACGCCCTTTATATATTTTAAGAGTGGGCCAAATGGACATGAAAGGTCTATTAAAGTCCATTGGAGAAGACGATTTATTGTTATTAGTAAGATGAATTGTTCTTAATCGTCCCAAAGTCATTAATTACAGAACATTTAATGAGACTAGTAATCTGTAATATTTATAGGCACTACACGTTTGTGAGGAAGGCCTCCTTCTTATGGAGGAGGCAACCAACTCTTCCGGTCATCCAATTTCTGAATGGACTTTATTACTTGATTTAGATGGATTGAATATGCGTCATTTATGGAGACCAGGCATAAAGGTACAAGCTGTTATTTAGAAAATAGAAACACATATCATATCACACATCTATAATACTGACACATGACTCAAACCTAATCGGCTACGATATAATTAAGAACGACAGGTACATATTAATGTAACGCATTTTAATACTGTAATATCTACAATGCACTTTTAGAAATGACCGCAGTTTTTATCTAATCCAAGAAGATTTTCATGGAAAACATAAATTCTTTCTAATAATTATTTCCCACAGGCGTTACTGCGTATTATTGAAATTGTTGAAATAAATTATCCAGAAACGATGGGGAGAGTTCTATTTATGCGAGCACCAAGATGCTTCCCCATTCTGTGGACACTCATTAGCACATTTATAAGTAAGAGTGCACCAACGTTTCTCTACAAATTTAGATAATATTCGAAGGGGAATAATTTTGTCTAAACGTGCTTAATTTTCTATCACACAGATGAAAATACGAGAAAGAAATTTATATTTTACTGTGGTACTAATTACCAAGATGATGGGCCAGGCAGTCTCAAGGAATACATTAATCCCAAAATTATACCTGACTTTTTGGGAGGATCGTGCGAGGTAAGTGTAACAATTGTCGGTAGTGTATCGTTTGTATGAAACTTATGGATCTAGCAACGTGGAAACCAGTAATTAATATGATAGTTGCATTTACTTCTCGAGTAGAAAAACGTATACTGTTGTACAGACTGAATTCTATATTCAACAATTATGTATTTTAACGAATAGGGCAATATCTGTGAGGTTTATGGTATGGTACCTCGAAGATTTTATATTTTCGACGCAACTGCTACTGACGTAAGGATTTTTCTATCTTTGTTTTATGTGTGCGAATTGTAGTGATATTATGCAATTTGTTCTATTTCGTGACAACGGAAATTAATAAACACTTTAGTGAAATAGTAAATAATGAAATTTGCAAGCTGTGGAGCTATTGAGATATTATAAAAGTACAACTATTGTTGCACATTTTGTGAATATTTTATGTATAATCACTCTGATGTACAAAAGACATTTAATATTTTTGTATGTTCATCATAGCACTTACAATTTAATGAAACACTAAATATATTGTAAAGTTCCTGAAAATATTGTTAACACTTTGCGGACATACCATCACAGACACTTATATTACAGAGATCGTTCGTCCATATCAACCCGCTATAAGGATACAGATGATATTTTCGGCTCCAATATTATTGTTGTTATTATTATTATTACGTTCGATTATCGTATCGAAAATGTAACTATTTTCTTCTTTCGATATTAGGTGTATATTAATGAAGGAGGACTTGTACCGAAGCATCTTTATAAGATGGAATTAGAAAACCCGTCCTCTGAACAGGAACAAAGTTTGTACCATTCCATTAGCCTTAGTCGTGGCCAAATACACCGCATAATAATACATTCCAATGATCCGGGATCAGTTTTGACATGGGACTTCGACGTAATGCGACACAATGTGATATTTACTGTATTATATCAAGCCAGCACTGACAATAAACATAACACTTCTTCTGGTATGTTAATCACAAATTATTACTGCGCTATATATAAAGCAGGTAAAATTCCTGATAATCTGTAACCGCAGGTTCATCAGAATTTCTGTCAAATGAGGCTGCCGAAGTTCTAGAAACGGAAGAAGTCACAGGTCACTTTGTTAAAGTGCAACCAAGCATCGTTTGTCATGATGGTGAAAGTATTCAGGTAATTGAATTAAAAATTAAATTACTTTTGAAGTTAACTATTCTTAAACAATACTTTATTTTAGGGATCTCATATAATGCAGGGAGCAGGAATATACGTATTGCAGTGGTATAATCAAGAAGAATTGGGAGAGTTTCTTCCATCCATAAGTGGCCACAAAGCGCAATTGATGTACTTCTACGAAACATTGCCGTCGGTTCACTACAGGTATATTTTAAATTTGAATGAATTATGCAACAATCTAAAGAATGAATGTCACTGTTTCTTCTCCCTTTTTTTTTCTAATATTTTAGAGGGTCAATGATGAGTTTACAGTCGGCAATAAGTGGAAAGTCAGAGGCAAGTTCAGCTTTATCAAGATGACGAGCTACATGCGCGACATTCGACAATAGTCAATGATTGAGATTACGCAAAGAAAACATAGTGTTATACTTATGACAAGTTAATTAGTTTATACGATACCGAAATACAATTCACTGTATGTTACTTAAATTTATAGATTGTAGTTTCTACTCTATATTTGCATCGAGCATATCATTCCGAGTATTGTAAGTAGAGAGCACGATATTTTAATTTAAAGGCAAATGTAAAATAAAGACATGTTAAATTTATAAAGTGTGTACAACGAAAACCTGAAACGTTCTAGAAGTAATAATCAATAAACAAGTCTGGATTTCCACTTTAAATTTTTCAATTCAAATGTAGCGCCACGAACAATTACATAGAATGTAGCATTGCATAGATGGGAATGTCGACTTTCGCCATCCTTGCTTTGATCCACTTCAGTTACGACACAGCACAGGTGCAATTAAAATGACTAAGCTAACTGAACAATATTTTGACGGTCAGTGATCAGGTGGTCAGTGTACTTGTTGTTCATAGACCGGTCTAAAATATACCTTCTGTTTTCTACGTTTAGGTTACATGACAGTTAATAGCGTGTAGACTGGTGTAGATCATAAATTAAATATGTATGTGCACAGTAAAAAATTTCAAGGATATTAATGAATGAAATTTAAATAAGCAAAATTGTTTTCATGCAAAAACGAAAGATAAAATTGTTGTTGATGAAACGACGAAGTAGACGTTATGTGGTAACGAGAACGAAAGAAATAAACATAAACTATGAGTACCAACGCAAATTGGCAAAATTACAGCGAGAAAAAGTATACGGAATTCAAAGCAACGAAACAATCTGTTAAAAGTAAAGTTGAAGATGTAAAAAATCAACCACGCGATGGAAAACGACGACAAAAAAAACAAGGTAAATTAAATTTGAGACAAACCAATAATATCTTCTTGACATAAACTCAACAAGTCAATGTTGTTATCTATTTTTAATTTATTATACCACACTTTGCTGATTGCTAGTAAGCTACGATTTTTTTCGTAAAGTTCAAACAAGTGATTACATTTTTCTTAATTTTTAGGTGTGCCTCTCATACAATTTTTACAAACCGAATTAACACGAGGATATCAATTAGAGTATGATGAGGAAAGATTTTCTGCAAGAAGAGAAAAGATTTATTCTTTTATGAAAATTCCGAGGGAAGTTGAGAAGTTCTTGGCCTATGGATTCCTACAAGTAAGAGTAATGTTCATAGATTTTTATTTTATATTTTTTATATTCCATTATAAACTCTCTATATCAGTGTGCAGATTCCTTCCTGTTTGTTTATACATTTTTACCATTACGATTTACAATGGCCTTATGGACGGTAATTACAAGACTCCTGTGGCACTGCTTTGGGTAAATTCATATCACTGTATCATTACTTTACCTTCTATTATGTAAACTACTCATAATGTATATTAAATATGAAATTACTTGTAAACCAGCAAGAAAAGAGATAACTCAAGAACTGGAGAGAGACGCTTGAGGCCAGCAGAGATCTGTGATCTTCTGAAAGGGTTCCTCGTGATTTGCTGCTGGATAGTTACTTGGAAAGTGGACACTTCCATAATGTATCATTTGGTGAAGAGTCAGTCAGTAATCAAACTATATATATTTTATAATATGCTGGAAGTTGGAGATCGACTGTTCAGTGCCTTTGGTCAGGACACAATAGATGCCCTCTTGTGGACAGCTACAGAACCTGGTTCAAAGACACAAACAGGATCACAGCATTTGGGTACTCTGCCACATTTACTGTTTGCTGTTGCCTACGTTTGTATCCTTTATGCAATAAGAAATTAACTACTTAAGAAGTATTCCCAGTACTACAATCTCTTTCTTGAAACCAGAGACCATTAGACATTTACATTCATAATTGATAAATATTTTTCTAAACATTATTTCTATAGTATTGCACAGCATATTGGTACTCTTCCAAGCAACCACTCTCAATGTAGCAATAAATAGTAGCAACAAAGCTCTGCTTACTATAATGATGTCAAATAATGTAAGTGTAAAGAAACAATATAAGTTAAAAATGAAAGATAAACTAACTGATGTTGCTATAAAATGTTTTTCTGTTTCAGTTTGTTGAACTAAAAGGTTCTGTCTTCAAGAAATTCGATAAGAATAATCTATTTCAACTGTCCTGCGCAGATATAAGAGAACGTTTTCATCTGTTAATGCTTCTCTTTGCTGTTACTCTACAAACTATGAAAGAGTATGCCTGGAAATCTGAGCGTCTTGCAGTGCTCTTACCGGATTGCATAATGTTACTGTTAGCAGAAGTCCTTGTCGATTGGGTATACACTGATATATTTACCTTTTTCTAAGATTCGTATTCTATTATATTAACTTTAAAATTAACATCTTTAGGTAAAACATGCGTTCATAACACGTTTCAATGAACTTCCTTCTACCGTGTACAGAGACTATACAATAAGTTTAGCCTACGATATGGCTCAGCCACGACAAGAAACTGCATTTTCTGATCCATCAGATTTAGTAGCTCGTCGTATGGGTTTTATCCCTCTTCCCTTGGGTGTTGCAATAGGAAGAGTGCTTTCTACGACCATAACGCCATCACTAAAAGCAGCCAATATTATTTTATTGCTTTTGGCCTATCTAACATTAGTAGCCGTCAGAATCTTAATTAGTTTAATAATTCTTGGCAAGGCCTGTGACATTATTTCCTCGCATTCGAAAGACACGGACATTACGGTTGCATCTTCGAAGGATGGTTCGCAAACCAACGCCGAATCGAAGAGCACAAATTTAGCCACTGCTATGTTTTCTAATAGCTCGATAAGCTTGAACAATGTCTGCTTGAACGAGGCAGTATTGAAGGAGGAAATATTAGAAAGTTCAGAGGACGTTAACAAAGGAACGACGCAGTAACAATGTTGTCTTTCTCATTGTTTCAAGCAAAACATTTTTAAGTGCAAAGTCGAAGGATTTTATTGTCATGTTCGCAGGAAAGACCTGTATATGTGTAAGTATTGTCTATACAGAACTGTGATATAAACGAGTATCTTATATTTACAGGGGGATAATTATTGTAATCTTTGTTAAGAAGGCAAAGTTCAAGTACATATTTTGTTACATTACTATACCGACTAACGATGCAGTAAAATATTAATTATTTCTGAGCTGTATAGAAGATTTGTACTTTATCATAGTATCGTTATCTCAACGAATCGTGGATAGTTGAACTAGTAGTGAATTCCAACTAAACTATGAGAAATCAAAACAATGAATGTTATCCTAATTTAGCTAATTCAATTGTACTCTTACTCTGTGTAAAATAAGGAGCTAATTTAAAAGTATATGGTGCACATAGCAAAGAAACAGGGTACCTTTATGTACCAATGGAAAGGTTGTAAAAATGTTTGAGGGAGATTAAGTAAATAAAACAAGTTCATATAACCATGTTCAAAAATATTTATTAATTGCACGCATACTGCTCACTATACTTATTGATGGTTTTAAGTTATTATACTTAGTGTTTCAAGTTCAATATTGTTCTTATAAATTTCAGAGCTTAGATTTCTGCTACATCGAAGACTCAATTTTAATACACCATTCAAACAAAGCCTTTTTGAACATTGGTTTATATCAACTTCTTTATTACTTACAACTTAACTAAATTTAATTTATGCCAATAAAATTACACTGCTATAAATTTTATATGGACTCTTTCAGATACTCTGTATATACAATATATATACAAATATTTAACAGTGCATGTCCGTTTACTATTACTGCTTAAATTATTGACTTCATCAAGAAACGAAAATTTTACGTTGTGTGTATATAGAATTTTATAGAATAAAAAATATAACTTAATTGCCTCGTTTTTAAAGTGATTTAGAAGTCGCCTAAATTTTGTTAATAGAATCCTGTATTTTAGGGATTTGTGTTTTTTGTTGGACAATAAAATGTACATCATATCATTTCAATTAATTAAACGGCTTTCTCAATATCATGGATAATGTATATACGTTGTAGATATGGTATATACTATTTAACTAAATTTTGTAACTTCATAACTTACATTTATGTAACAAATCAACACGTCTCTCAAGGTTTCTTCTAATATCTCTATCCAGAATAATTGGAAAAAGCTTTGGAAGCAATGTTAATAAACCTTTAACAGTGTTTTTTGGTAATTATATATACTAAGCAGCTTTGTATTATATTTTTTAATTTGTAAATAAAAGGGTTAAAATGTACAAAAACCATGTACAAATCTGTTTCAATTGGGTTTTCGAGATTCAACCTGTTAAAATTAATTAGTTTTATCTGTTTTTTTTTCCTGCATAACATCTTCAGAAATGAAAAAACTCAAACGTCTTGTACTTCAAGATAATTTATTACTGTAAATGCAATTAGAACATGTAAATGTTAGAACATTCTAATAATATCTCATTAGCATAAATACTTTTTGAAATTCAAATGCGACCTCAATGAAATTAAATTTTTAATCCGCCGACTGAAAATATATCGCAAGAATCATTTAAAAATCCCCACATCTGATATTTATTTGCTAATTACTTGTTAGAATAATGATTACTGTTACTTTCATTGTTCATGTGTATTTAAATTAACGCCACGTTTGAGTGTTACGTTATAATATATTCATACAAAATTGATTAGAATACAAAAAGCAGTTTCAATCAATCGAATAATATTTCTAGACAAATTTTTGTATAATGTAACTGAGAGTGAACTCTAATTATTGATGTTGATGAAATTCAATAAAACTTTATCGATAGTAATGATATGAGAATTTTTTGTTCAGACCCCTATTAAACTATAAACTTTTAGATATCATTTTGATCACGAGTAGTTTGAATTTTAAAGCTTTTCAAGCATTAAAATTCAGTATTTCGTCGAAACATTGTATTGTTAACTTCACTTTAGATCTGTAGCCGCTTTTATTTGAAGCAATTTCATTTTACAGCATATTATCTCTGCTAACATTTTAAATATTTTATAAATAAATACATTCAAGTAGTGTCTCAAACAGTAGACTTATAAAATAGAGACCGAAGTAGTCTTTTAAAAAATAAGAAATAAAGGAGTGATATTATTAGTTTAGACATAGATCGTTTTATTTCAATAACTTAACGTCTCCATTTCTTTTCATATCTCTTTATCTTCTTCAATCTGTCTCCTTAAATACGATAAAATTAATAGTAAAAATTAGAAACACCAACTGTAATATAATAAACTAAAAAATAAACTTCGTTGATTATAATTCAAGATAATGGAGATATCAAGATAATTAAAAGACTCTGTAAAATTGTACAATGAGAACTGGATTTCTAATGAACAAATATAGTTAAAACTGCCACATAAAATACTGCATACTCATTTTTTTAATGATAACATTGCTCGAAATTAGTTCAAATAATTGAGGTTCTATTTGTTAGCTTGAGATCTTGTACTTTGTTCTAAAATTATAATTTTGCACGCTCGATATTCCAGTTATTTTTATAGAACATAATTCAATAATATCTCTCGTAAAAGAGAAGGTAAGCTTGACTTCGCCGTACGGTGTCTTCGTCGACTTCCGTTACTCTATAAGAGAAATTTTTGTAAGTTTTCGTTCCCTTATGCTAGAATAGGATATATATTATTTTATCAGATTAAGTAAACTACTTAAAATATTGTTGCAGATGCACTATCAGTAAAAATTTCATGGCACCCACAATATTAAGCGAGGCAAAATTATTAGCCTTTCAACAAGTATTGTCAACATTAAAGCAACTATTATGATATTTAAAAAATTGATTAT
This sequence comes from Augochlora pura, assembly GCF_028453695.1. Lineage (NCBI taxonomy): Eukaryota > Metazoa > Arthropoda > Insecta > Hymenoptera > Halictidae > Augochlora > Augochlora pura. The sequence continues at coordinate 597,658 of NC_135776.1, read as the reverse complement.
TTATATGTGTAAGTGAATTTTGATCACTACGTTCGCGTATGGGTACCTTAAATTATAACAAAAAAAAAATTAAAGTTAAAAATATTTTAGAGGTACATACCTAGAATCGGAAACGTAATACCATTTCCCTGGAGGAGGTTCCACAGAAATTGGGGGACACGCAGCTACGCCGTCTTCGCTCGCAGAATCTTCGCTCTCAGAATTCTCATCAGTCTCTTGTGTATCCTTGGTTGGTAAGAAAGACCATCTGGGATCATCCGATGCCAATGGCATTCGTGACTGCAAAAATAGTGTACTTATGAACTAAATCTACGGAAAATTGATCTCGTTATAAACATGAATATAATGTAATTAATACAACTATGTATATGTGAACGTAATTATATGTAAAATTACATACAAAAATCAAACTTCAATTTTTACTAAAATTGAAACCATAAAAAGTACACTAAGCTATTTTATTATACCTAAACTAAATAATTACCTTTACATAAGCTACGTAATGTCCGCCATTAATATTTCCACTGTGTTCTACGACTCCATAAAGTGAATATAGTTTAGGTTTCTTATGATTCTTACAAATGGGTGATAGATCTAGTGTTGTTTGAAACGAAACTTCCCTTGTCACTTTCCGAAAATCTATTCGTTGTGCTTGGAAACGTTTCAGATGAAGTATTAACACTGCAGGTACTCGAGATATCAAGTACTGCTTCGTACTTGGTGTACAGATCATTTTACAGTTTTCTTTCACCTGAAACAACAGCACGCCCTCTCTTGTATATATAGTAAATCCTAAAATTATTCATACTACAAACAAAATATAACCTTTCTTTCCCTTGCAGTGCAAGCTTCGCAGCTAACTTTATTGCTGCCCCTCATTAATTCTAAGGCAGTAAATTGATTTAAGCATGACATGATTGAACACTCTCCTTCATTGGTAGGATATCTGATAGGCGATGATTGACAACCAAGACCCATTTTCGAAATTCCAGAAGAAATGCCATTAACACCATTGCAGACCTCGTTCGAATATTCTACCGCATTTCTTCTTCCCCAGCTATTGTTTAAAAATTAATCAATGATTATTACAATTTTACTACCATAACTTTTACTAACAGGAAATATAATTTCGGAAACCGTACCGCTGATTACATGCAGCATTTTCCTGTTCATTGTGAGCAGTAGATTCAAAATAATTGTCCATAACATTTTTACTAGCATTTTTTACAGCAAGAGTGGGACTACAGGAACTTTCTTTTGACGTGGCTGGGCTCAAGCTAACAACTGATGGTCCTTCTGGACTGGTTAAATCCGGATTCACCGTTAACGAAGATGACATAAAATATTCATTCTGAATTTCGGCCTCATTTATTGGACTATCGCAGTTATTTAATCTATCTCGAGCTTTCGTCTGTGATAGATCTTTTATACTCACATCTGTCGGTTGTGGACTAAAAACACAAAGTAAATATCGTCGAACTGAAGAAAATTAACCGAAGGCAAGAAGTACTTATCTTTGATTTCTTTTTTCGCAATTAACATACCTACGTGACGAATTGGTTTTATAGAAATCTTGTATTGGTAGAAGATTGTTTATCGGACTGAATTGTAAAGAATTATCTAATGCCATTTCATTTATGGTGTCGTCGGCTTTTACTGGATCAGTCGCAGGAGAAGCGGGACTAGCTAAGGTGGACTGTTTCTCTGAGCTGTAACCAGATTCCCCGATCTCTGGAGGAAAAGTTTCTATTTCTACATTGTCTTCTACATCTGCATCGCTCTCCTGCTCTGTAAAGAGATGTGAAATTCTTAATGAAGTCAAGATAGAAAAATTTAATGATAAAATACAATAATATTACACGATACCTGGTTCAATGAAACTGCCGTTGTTTTCTTCAATAATGTTACTTTTGTTAGACGTATCATTGCTATAGCCACAAGATGTATCATTGCTATAGTCTCTTTTATTTCGTCGATATTGTCGAGCAAGTTTCTGTTCCTTCTTTAATTGGGATTTCGTAGATGAACGAGAGATCATATTTCCCAGCATATCAAAGGCATCATCGTAACCACTGTTCTTCCTTCTTAAATGAAAAAAGAATTATCATACAATCTGCTAGCAGTAAGTACATCTAATACAAGACAATAACCGATTTTGATTTTATGAACTCTGTGTTGTTAATTTATGTAATTGATATTCGAAAAAAGCCTCATACTTTACAATTGGTGGTTGTGGTTTGTCTGCCATTACTGGCAAGCTTAGATCTAGGAAAGGCTCTGTACTCTGCGAAGTATGATGACAGTCGAGACATTCCAAAGTAGAAACCAACACTCCACAAAAAACTGGTTCCGGTCCAAGTAATCTCGCGCTTGCCTGATTCCCGTAGAATTTTATGCGGGACTTCAGACACTTTTCTACTACTTCCGGGTTCGTTTTTTGATTTAAACCAATTTCTTTCAAAATTACTGACTGATATCTCTAAATATTATAGGAAACAAATTTTTACTTTCTCATATAAATTTGTTGGGCAAAGAAAATGTTGAGTTCATTCATTGACGTCGAATAATATTTTTTTAATATAAAAAATCTTACCCTAAGATCTTCATTTCTAACTAGCTCTAAAAGGTGCCTAAGAAGTTCATGAGAATCATGTTGACCTCCGTCCATGCATTGCATTTGTTTCTTTTTAAACGAGTTCAACAATTCTGATGGACAATAACATTTCTGTCCATCAGAATTTTGCATTTCTACTAGTGTTGCATGTAAAACCGAAGTAAAATTGCCCCAACCTTCTAAGGTACCCTCTATGGGTGTCTGAAACAATTATATAATTATTTACTTGCAATTTTCTTCATAAATTGATAACATTTAGTTTTTATTCTAACTTACTATATCAATTTCTTCAGAGCTACCAGGAGGCTTATGTTTTCCTCCTGGTAGGACAAATTTTTGTCCAGGAAGACGTAGATCACTGAGAACTTTTACTAAGAATGGTGTTTGTGCTAGACATTGCAGAATAGCATTGAAGAAACAAGTGTTGCCCAAATTCATCAATCCCTACGACAATACAAGTTCATTAATCTAAAATATATATTACAGTTGCCATTACAAAACAAACATACTCCAACTTTAGGAAGATTATGTAACGCTTTTTCTTCCTGCACGTCTGTATTTACAGCCCCCTCCCGTAAGTAGGATAACGTTGTGTTAGTTTGCAGTGATACTCGTTTCACCGTAGTAGTCCGTTTTATAAGTTCCACTGTTTCTTGAAGTTTATTCCTACAAATTTTTCAATTATACAATAATCCAATCCTATTCTGATTTGTACACATAAATAATATCATGAACAACTATGCCTACTAATGCATGCATTTCTTTTTATAGATACCTATGGCTAATAGGAATGTTTGCCTCACATTCATGACACCAAACATTCCAAGTATGAGTGTCAACAACAATACAATGAGAATCACTATGAGGTTTCTTAAAATGTTGCAAAGCATGTTCATATTCCTCTACTTTACAACCTTGATGACCACATACTAAACAAATCAATGCTGTGGGACTTCCTGTGGACTCCTGAAATTATTGGCATTCTTCAATACAATATACTAATATTAAGACAATATGATCATTTAATTTATAATTGAAATACCTCCTCATTTATTTGTAATGAGTTGCTTTTATTTTTTTTACAATCTGAGCACTCCATACTGATACCCACTTTATTAATATGCTTCTTAATTTTGTTATAGTTTACTGCTTTTGCAATATGTGGACATTTATTACCTATAAAAATGTTTACTGTAAAAAATTTTCTTTAAAAAATCAGAAAATTGTAACAAACTTGTCAAAAATCCAGTGCAAAGAACATATTATAAATTTAAATAAAAATTTGATGTTGTCACATGGTGCAGAATGTGAGAGGAAATTATAAAGTAATGACAAAATAACTAAACATACGTTTAAATTTATTAGAACATATTTTTCTAATTTTGTCGTGCTAATAATGGCAATTTTCGTTAAAAAATTGATTTATTCTTAATAAAAAGATTTTCTAACCTGTAATGCTGGATTCATCGCAAGAATCGGTTGATCCTTCGACGAGCTCTTCATTTGCGTCTGGTTGTCTAGTACGTTTCTTACTCATTGTGAATTGTTCCTAAATAGCATCGAATTCAATTGTTATAATCGTTTCTTGCCTTTCTGTTTTCCACCGAGGGACTTAGTAAACAAAAGAAAGACGTAAACTTAATAAAGCATACTCCCAGTAAATGTGTCGAGTTCACCAAAACGGCCCCTTGACGGTAGTACGTACTGTAACTTACTGTACTTTTGTTTCACTACTTTCACGAGTGTCGCAGCGAAATTACAAAATTCTATAATAAATATATAAAATAAATTAAGAAAAGTAATGCATGAAAAAATTATGCTACTATTGGCTATGGAACTTGTGCTCCGTAATGTTAGTCACAAACACAGTCGCGAATCATCGAAATCGTGAATAAACAGGGCTGACAATGTGCTGCATTCATTGTTACGGGCGACACCGTAGAACAAAATATGTATGTACAGTAAGTTCGTTCCATGGGTTCATTTCCCTCCACATGCCGTGACGCCTTGGAAACATGAACGTCTTACAGCCTTCACGAATTTCTGCTGGTCTAAATTGCCATCTGGCCATTAAACTGGGAACTACATCATGTGCATTGAATTGTGAGAATCCCGGATAACGTTTTGGTACGAATTTTAAATGCAACCAAATCTTTTCATGCACCGTACCATGACGATTTCACGAACTAATGCAGAATACACGCGATTTCTGAAGTTGTACTTACAATAGAATCGCTTATAGAGGCGAAAATCTTTTAATTCCATCTAAATTCTCAGAATAAATGAAAACGCTGCGTCTCATCACATATAATGGTCTTCTCGCCATGTCGTTTTCTTTCACATATCCTACGACGTTTCAAAAATATCATACAACCATTTGTCTGACGTTACCAACGGAACACGGCTACAAAGTACAGACAACAAAGATCGGAATTTGTCACGGTAGACGATACGACTGCGCGGGAAATTTAACGTCTCATAACGAAGCGAGTTCCAACATAGTCCCGTATTATGCTTTCTATGTTGTATATCTCTGAACCGTATTATCGTAAAATAAAAATTGGTTAACGAATAACGTTAATATCGACGATTTTTCAAGTCACCGAGCGTCGGTAAAAACTAATACACAATACCAATAAGTTTAAAACGAACTCTGTTCCAGTTGTCACCACTAAATATATTTAAATTGAATAATTTCGAAGGCGAAACGATATAGAACAACTTACCCTGTGATTGAAGCCATCAGTATAGTTGCGTGCAATGCGCCCATAGTTTGTTGGTCGACTCGTGGCTATCGCCGTGTGTGACGACATTGCTTGGAGAGCGTATTCGATATCGGTAAGGATAATGACGTCGCAGCTCTCGTTCACTCCATTCACTGGTTGGCCGTCGTCGCGAGTAGTCGTAACGAGTCTGTCCTGCTTTTCTCCGAGCATCGATACCGTTCCAGGATCTAACGGAATATCCCGGAAGTGCGCTTCAGACTCGCCTATCTTCTCCGCCAAAACGGACACATTATCGGGTAACCATCGACTCTTCCGGTTTGCCGTTCCGTTTCCGAAAATTGATATCGATTGATGCGTGCATCCCGATCGAAACCTAGAATGTATTTGTGAAAGCTACTTGCTCTCAGTCTGTCTTTCTTCTTCTCCTCCTCCTTCGTATTTACATACCGCAGCTGTATGTGTGCGTGTAGATGCGTACGTGCGCGCACATGCATGTGTGATTTGTGTACATAGTGGTGTTTGTTCGGATTCGAGAAGGTCTTTGGACGCGAAAGGATACGATCGATTGCGATTAGTGGAACAAGATATGACTGTCGCCGGAAAGGTGAGTACTTTTTATCGATTCTTTTCCCTCATACACTAGGCCCGATAAAATGAGGTTAAGTACGTGTGCGTTTATATAGTTCTATCGAAAGAAACTGTACTCCCATTTTGTCTAATGTAAAAGATAATTTTTCAGGACGAACGTTCTTCCGACAGTCTTTTCTTTTCAATTTGTATTATGCTTTGAGAATCGTCAAATGAAATGGAACAATAAATTTTCTGGATCAACTGGAATTGTATCGCACACTTGTCAGGTGTAAAAATGTCTATTACCAATATACAAAGACCAGTCAGTCAATTTTACGTGTCGAAAATGTTGTACGAATGCTAGAGTTTGTAAAGAATTATCGAGACGATATTCCGGACCAATTGTATCATGATTTTGAAGTTCCGTTTGATCGCGAGTATTACGACAGAATACATAGTTAAATCTTCGGTAACGTAACCGATCAGAGACGTGTTTTATTCGTTTGGAATATACGTATCGTTCTTGACAAATTTTTCAATCAAAGTCTAGCCAGGCGTTACGCATGCCACCGGTTCTCATTTCAAAGGGATTATTAGCAATGACTTTTTTTGCGTAACAACTTTCACATTCTTCAAAGCAGCACAAACTTTTACGAATGCTAGAAAACGTTCAACGGTTATAGACGTAATTTCTATAGCAAATTATTTACGTTTCTCGATAATAAGATATTTCCATATTCAGTTCATAAGAATAAAAATAGTCTGTAAAGAAAGGGTAATGCGTCGTCACTTTCTCTATTTCATTTGAAGATACGAGATTAGTCTTGTTACACACCTGTTGCGTGTCCATCTCTATTCGAAATCATTCAAGTGTTCTACTGACATTAACAACAAAATCTTCAGACTCGCAATCGTCGAGAAATCTTTTCCAGTTGTACCGTGATTCGTGACAGATTATTTTTTTCTTCGACCGCACCTCCTCGTCGCGATGCGGCGGTAAACTTCTTCGGCAAACTTTTTTTTAAAACTACCCTCCTCTCGGTCGGTATTACATTTTCATGAAAATCGAGAATGTTTCTAGAAGTGTTGGAATCAACATATACATAAGGTTATCGAACATCTCGAATTTCAGCCATGTTCTGAAGGGAATCCCGAATAACTGTACAAAACCGTCGATTCATTTTTCTGCACGGAATCAAACGGCACAGCTGGCATAGCATAAAGTTTAAACAATTGAATTTCAGCGGCGAGAGAAAGTTGATAACAAACTTTCTTCTAGAAATTTGTCACTTCCGGCTGAGGAATCGCTGTTCTTAAAACTTTCTCCACTAAAGCCGACTGTTCTTCCCTGAGAAGTATGTCGTTTACACGTTAACCGAATTTTTCTTGTACCAGCATTTGTTTCTAATAAACGATTCAATTCTTCGAACAAATGAAAAAAAAAATCTAGAGTGCGTAGAACGCGTCGATTTCTAATCTCAATACACTTAGCCATATTGCACAAATATTTAATACTTTGTGCCCTAAATTCTATGGAATGTCATTTAATGATCTGCGCCTTGTATAAGAATAATATTCAACGTTATATTTTAATGAAATAAGACAGCGATCATAGTATTGTTTTATGTAATGTTCAAATGACTTATACTTGCGTCGAGGAACGGGTACGAAAGGTGTTACGGCAATCAATGTCGGTAAGATCGCGTAGTCTAGTAGTTCTTTGGTGTATCTAGTATGCCTGCTTCTGCGTCATCGTTAGTTTATAACTGGGTTAGTTAGTTTTATTTACTACTTATTAGATTACTTTATCAGCCTCTTACACTTAGCCACTGTATGTCACTATGTATAGTTGTTGTCTCGCGAATATCATCTTTTTGAATAGTACGCTACTAAAGTGGCTCACTCTGCCGTCAGTATTGCAAAATTATTATCACGCCCCGTCACAGACTTCAAAATTGCGGAAGAACGTTCGAAAACATAATACGATATAATATAATAGAATATCATGTACTTTTAATTTACAGAGATTCCTGGACTGCACGGCTTTGGAAACCGGAAGCATCGCGGACGCAGAAGATTCTTCTTATGACAGCGACTATGACGTTGAAGATTTAATTCCATCCGTTAAGGCGGCACATTCAAAACTAGATCTACAGGTGTTGTAAAAAGGGATTATGCACAACTTGACAAAATCAACGAGATGATTAAACTGCAATATTTAATTTAATTTTTCATTATAGGTATCTGCATCAAGCCATTCCGATTTATCGAGGACTTCTTCTGATACTCTGGCAGCAGAATATGCTGAATATGTAACAACAGGGAGTCCACCTAATCGAAGTCCTGGTATGGTATTAATATAATTCTCTTACTAATTTAATCTGAAACTACTGAACATTTTTGCAGGGTATACAGCCAGGGTTGAATTTGCACTAAAACTGGGATACACAGAGCGTCTAGTGCAAATAGCAATGGAAAAATTAGGTCCAGATCCAGAGCAGAATGATCTATTAGCCGAGTTGATAAAGCTTGGAGCAAGCAGTTTACAAAAATCGGATGATGTGCTGGAGGAATCTGGTATTGTACCAGAAATGCATTTGACAAACGAGGAAACAGTCGCCAAATGTACGAGTAGACTTAGACCAATCGTGATAGATGGGAGCAACGTGGCAATGAGTCATGGAAACAAAGAAGTATTTTCATGCAGAGGAATTAAGATTTGCGTGGATTGGTTCAAGGCAAGGGGACACAGAGAAATTACCGTATTCGTACCGAAATGGAGAAAAGAAGCCTCTAAAATTGATAATCCTATTGTCGATCAAGAAATCCTCGGAGAGTTAGAACGGGATCGTTTGCTCGTTTTCACGCCCTCTAGGTTGATATATACCACTGTTTGCGAGTTATTAATTTCTAATAAGAGCAAAATATTCTTAATAGAGAGTTTTTACCTGTTCATTTCAGATTAGTTGGCGGTAAAAGAATGGTTTGTTACGATGATCGTTATATTTTGAAGCTGGCAGCAGAAACTGATGGCATTGTCGTAAGCAATGATAATTACAGAGATTTAGCTCAAGAGAATCTCGAATTTCGAAAAGTCGTCGAAGAACGAATCTTAATGTACACATTTGTGAACGATCGTTTCATGCCTCCGGACGATCCATTAGGTAGAAACGGACCTACTTTAGAAAACTTTTTGAGAACCTTTCCAAAAAAGTCGGATCCAGCTCCACTTTGTCCGTATGCGAAAGTACGTGAAAATAATAACATCTCTAAGTTAGATAAAGGTAGTATTAAATGGAAAAAATGAAACATTTCTTACAGAAGTGCACGTACGGAAATAAATGCAAATTTCAACACCCGGAAAGGGGTCCCCACCCTCAGAAAACTGTGACAGAAAAATTGGTAGAACATGTACGAAAACATCTCCAGGCGAGAAATTCCATTTCGAATCCTTGTTCACCGAGCAGTAGATCTCTTAAAACTCATCAGCCACTTTGTAAAAGTAGATCCACAGTAACTAGTAGTGTTCAACCGGTAGCATCAGTTACAAAGAGTAAATCTGCAGAAAATGTTGCTGTTGAACAACCAGTAATTCCTGGATCACACGGAACCCAAGCATTACCAACAAATTCACAAAGTAACAATCTCTTTCGAATATCTTTATTAAACCTATGATATTTTTATTGCAACCATAATATAATATATCATTGATGGTTGCTAGGTTTAAGTGGAATCTATAACCAAGAAAGTAAATTGAACGTAGAACATCCTAACTTACATAGACAGCTTGAGAGGCAGTTAACTTTGAATCCAGTCTATGATCCTAGACTCTGTCAGATGATGCAACGTCAACAAGCTTCTCAGACTGGTACACCGTTACAATCAACAGCAGCGGCCTCTTCCAGATGGCAACACAGACCTTTAACTAAACATTACAGTAACGAATTATCTTACAGAGACGGCGTAATGTAAGTTTTTGTTACTTCTCCGCTTGCTCCGTTACTCTAAAGAAAGTTGAATTTTTCTCACATTTTCATATGTCGCAACAGTCGTGATGTCTTAGATAAAAGGAACTGGTGTCACGCACACTTAACACGTAATGCTTCGGCACCAGATTCCTATCAAGCTCGATCGTTCACCAATTCTAATACAACTTCGAGATTGGATTCAGAATTGGGATCGAAAACGGAATTAACGTCGGATCCAGAGGATTACTTGGGGTTGAGATCCTGGGTGATCCCATGGGGGTGGGATGAGGATATAAGAAGAGAAATGGTGAAAGAAAGAATACAAGCAGCACAATTCTTGCGAAATAAGTTCTCTGATGGAGACATAAAAGTAGCTATGCTGTTGCATCCTTTAGAAACCTGTCCGATAGAACTTTATATCATTCTGCGGAAGTGGTGTAGGCGTCGTAATAAGTAGGAATTATAATATTTGTTTACTCATTCAATTTATGTTATTACAAAAATACATCGAAACAAGTAATAATTCTATTAGAGAAACAAAGTGAAAATAGAAAATTTTTTTTATTATATATTAGTGTTGCGTTAAGTTCGCGTACGTAAATGCCGCGGATCACTCGAATCGCGTATGTGTAGAAAATCAAGGAATCAAATGGGATATGTATAACTAACAATTTTATGCAATTGTAGTAACAGTTGATAATGAATTGACTTTGAGTGACGGAGCAGATATTTGCAAACTAATGTACAAATTGGAGTTTTTGATGTATTAAGTAAAATTTTTTATCATAGGACTAACTTTCTACAATTCTAGCATTAGGTATTCTTACCTAAAAATGTACCTACAGATTTTTTACGACAGAATGGCAAATAAATCTGATGAAAATAATTAACTTCTTTATGAGAGAGCAAAGCAGATGGTACGATTTTTTTTAACGAAAGATGAAAACTGTAATCGAAAATAACAACACCAATTCGTTTTTTTTCCTGCGAATTTACTATTAACTGTTTATGTTTTAATATGAGGATAAGGTGTATTTATTTTTAATAAAGTGCCCGTGTTTTCTATTATATTATACAGTTCATAAGGATTTTATTTATGACACCTCTGTATTAGCAACTCAAAAGTAGATTTTTAAGGATTCATATATATTACAAAAGTTAATTACACCTTAAGGCTACACAGTTAACAGCTGCTTACTTCAAACTGTTAGCTGACATAAAAAATAACTTAAAAAATTCTGAATAGTAATATTACGATGTTATTAATAATATTATGTCATTAATAATAATGCCTATCCACCCTATCTGATACCACAATGTATATTTAATACAGGAAACTGAATCACAAAGTTTATACTTTACGTGTCTAAGAAGGCTGTACCCAACCACCAAATGATTTCTCCAACTCTTGTGCCACAGCCAAACATAAATGATCCTTATACGGAGCGGCTACAACCTAAATATTAATTTCAATAATATTATATTTACAGCTTTTACTTAGTGTTTTTAAATTAAAGAAAGTAAATATCTTACCTGTACCCCAACAGGTAATCCATCTTTGCTTAATCCAAGTGGTACTTGACAGGTTGGTAGTCTCAGGACATTGAAGAGACACCAATATCCGAAATTAAAAGGTCTCAAGTAAGCAGTGTAATGATAACTGGCTGGAAATGGTGAAGATGGGTAAATAAAAACTCCATCATCTCCTAATTTGTCCTAGAATAAAACAAGAAAGTCATCGTTTTATATATGTATTTAAATACACCAACGTATTCAAACTACGAATACTTACCAACAAAAATTTCTTCATGTTTGCAGTTACATTCTTTGCCCATACAGGATTATCTTTTGGTAATAAATCTTCATCAATCAATTTCATAATTGCTGCTAGTGTCAATTCACACTTTCCAGTTAGTAATTTATAGATTTCTGAAATTGCGCGTGCACGGTACTAAAAAAGATCACTTTTAAATATAATCATTAAATATAGTGCATATCTAATATATTTTCCTAAATTACCTGTCCATTCGTTATACTCAATTTGAAATCTAAATTTTCTTGAGACATCCAAAATCTCCACAAGCGATAACTGTATTCAGAACCGGGTAGTCTAATCTGTGATTGATTAAAAGTCAGATATTAATGCAATGTAATTAATCAAAATACTGTACCAGTCTATTTACTTAATCATATGACATTCACTTTTGTTGCAGAGCCAGTAACTTCTTTAAGGTGGTATACAGCTTTCAAAAGGGCAGTTTTCATTTCAGAGTTTACTTTGCTTGCTCTTAAATCGCCTGAACTTTCTTGATAAAAAATTTTCAACTTTTTTATGTCTACTGGTGCGTCAAGCTGTAAAAGGGATACTTTCTCTCCAATTAAAACCTTTAAAAAAGGTGCTAAATCTTCTGCCTTTTTACAAATGGGACCTGCTTCAGCCATTGAATTAGAATAATCCACTTTCCTAAGTCCAACACCTTTTAATGGTGTCAAACCTACAAATATTCATATAAGAACTCTATATAGATTTATAAAGAATGAAGTTTAAAAAATATCAACACCTTCAGTCGGTTTGTGTCCAAAAACTCCATTGAAAAATGCTGGCATTCTAGTGGAACCACCAATGTCACTACCAATAGATATTGCAGTTCCACAAGCAGCAGTTATAGCTGCTTCTCCACCACTACTTCCTCCAACATTCCTGGTAGTATCATAGGGATTGCAAGTTTGTCCATACAAATGATTTCTTGATTCTGTCCATAAATTTAACTCAGGAATATTTGTTTTCGCTATCAAAATTCCACCTGCCTTCTTCACTAAGTTTACTACTGTTGCATCTTCTGGGGAGCGATAATCACGTCTAGTTGTTAAACCCATTGTATGAAGCATACCTAAATTATATGGAGCATACTACAATTATCACACATTATACTAAAAATAATCTATAATCCAATGAAAGATATTCTTGTAATATTAGATACATAATATAAAATTAATAAATAATAAAATTACCTTTGGCTTCATTGCTTTCTTTTGTAGTAAATGGAACACCTAAGAAAGGTGTCTCTTTCTTTATTTCATCAACATTCTGAGATTTCTCTAACCGTTTATCTACTTCTTTAGCCTCTTCTAACGCATCAGAATATCTGTTTTCCACAACAGCATTTATTAATCCGTTGACTTCTTTTGCTCTTTCTATAAATGCTGTGACAACTTCCAAGGATGTCACTTTTTTTGTTCTAAAGTAATATTATATAAACTGTAGTTTCATTAACTTTTCCACTAATTAGATTAAGATACAGAGTTTCATTAGATACCTGATTCTATCAGCTAATTCTGTAGCGCTTAGCAACAGTAAATCATTTTTTACCGGTGGCACTTTTCGTGATTTATTATCATAATAAAATCCAAAAAGTATATCCACTAAAAAATCGAATATCATATGCACCTGCACAAAGATCCATTTCAAACAATCCAGTGATACTTTTCTTGACATTTTCAGTACATCTTTGCACGTATCATCTTCCTTTAAAATAATATGTAATTAAATCATTGTGTTAAAGAGAAAGTTAGAAGTAATTTCATCGAAAATCTCATTACACACATATCTTTTTTGTTTTGGTACATACGCAAATGCTGGAAATCTGAAATTACCTTATTTTTAATTGTAGTACACATATTAATAGTTCTTTTTAAATACTTTCGAATATTAACTCAGCAACTTTCACGTAAATGTCATATTTTTATTTATGTAGATTCAGAGTGCAATAGGTCGAATCGAACGTGACACGTTCCAATCGCAGACTAATAAAAATGTGAAATTCGGCTCAAACACAGAATCGAAATTTTAATGCAACGTAATGCAAATCGGTATAATATGTACATTCGTGTTCTCAATCTTGAATTTTGACGGCAAATATGGTCTTACAGAATGAAAACTTTAACATTTGCAAGGCCAAATTCTAGTGCGCAAATGTACAATAATTGTGTTTCTATAATATAGCTACAATGTTTTACAATTAGTACATTCAGTACCCTCTTAATTAAAAAACCATATCCGGGGACAACGAGGCTCTTGTATTAAGAGAATGAAGCAAATTGCTGTGCTCCGATTGGCCGACGATTTACAGCTCAATAGTGCTGCCTTCATAGTCAATGAGAAAGGTAGGAAACAGCGAGTGAGCAAAACAGCAGGACACCAGACAACAAGCAAAACCAGTCACACCGACAATCAATGTAACTTCTCTCATTTTACCGTGCTTGTGGTCTCACTCTTTTTGCGCATCTGTATTTACAGCGTTCCATTTGAAACACGCGGCACGATATTCGATTTGTACTTTTCGCTTCGTTAAATTATCGATCACATTTGCAAACGAATTTACGAATGATAATTACAATTTTCTGGTGTCAATTTCGCAAATCTTCCCTAGGCATGTCTATCGTAATTCTATGGTTCTGAGAAAACGCGGGAGTTTTGCTTCTGAGATATAAGTGTTTTCTCCGGACTTTGTATACCCTTTTAAGGTTTTTAGACGATAATTATTTACACTCGTGAAAAGAATTTACGATATTAAGGGATTTATCATACAATTCATGCTGCAATTTCATGAAAAAAGTCATACATATGAATCGATCCTATAAGTAATATATTTTAGAATATCTTTATATCCACGCATTCAATTTTGAGGTTAGTAACGATATGAAAATAAGTCTTGATTTTGTCAAATAATAATTTAGAATTTTTCTAGGAAAATAAACTATAATTAGTTTGTTGAGTCCAAATTTGGTAGTGGTACAATAAAAATTTCAGAAATCTTCGAAAGATGAGGAAAATTAGTAAAAATAAAGTGGTATGTAACATAAGTTCTAATTACGTTATTCGTTAAACGTGTTTACACGGCATTCAATTTATTTTAAGAATCAAGCGATTGAATTTCTTCGAATAAATAAAAAGAGCAAAGAGAAGTGGCAACCAGAGTTGAATGAAGAAGAGAAGTTAAGAAAAATTAATTCACATTGTAAAGTCTTACATCAATATAACACACGGGAGAAACAACATGTCATAGGTTTTTCAAAGCATACGATTCTTTTAGAATTAAAATCTCATGTTCATAAACGAGATTGGAGTAAAGTACGTAATTTATTTTTATTGTTACTTCATTTCAGCACTGATATAGAACCTGTAATATGGCGATACATTTTTATACTTGCGCTATATGGTAATATTAATAGTCTATTCAACATCTCAGAATTATTTAAAACATGTATTGGTAATTTAGATTCAGATAGACATCTAATATTGAAACATTTATTATTATTATCATATAATAGATGATCAATTACAAGTATTGTGCAATAGGTAAAATGTCAAGGTAATAAAGACAAAATTTAATGTTACTAAATAAATGAACTTTATATTTTATAGTTTCAATAAAAAAATCTAATATATAAAACTTCGTCATATAAAGTTATAATTTCTGATGTGCCCAATTGTAATTTTGTCTTGAAGATTTAAATGAAAGTGTCCCCACAATATTAAACGTACTGACGTTCCTTTGAAACGACACACTGCTATCTATCGAAGATACCGCGTACTAAAATTTCACACTTGGCATTTCGCTATAAGGTAATGCTTTTGCATACTAAGCATTGTCGGGGTCAAAATGTTCAGAAATTAGAAAGTGGGCACAGAAACTACTTGTCTCTGATTGGTTGACGCTTCACAGCTTAGCAGTGCTGCCCTCGCAGTTTTAGACGAAGAGAGGAAGTGGCGAACAACCAGAGAGCCGCATCGACCACCAATGCAGTTCTATCCGATCGTCCATGTTAACATTCATACGTAGCTCAACTGCGTGGAGCTGGATGCGCATTAAAATAGTGGGGATAGAAACGCTCGGAAAGAAGAGATACAGATCGGTCGCGATGAGGCGGCGATATTGTGCTGCTGCTCATCTTGACTTTTCTTGTCCATTCAAAGACCTACTTTTGTAGCAAATGTTTGAAGAAATATTTATGTGATATTTTCGATATAAATATAATTGTTAAATATTTGATGTTGAAAGCTCACGAATGATTAACGACACGTTCTCAAACAGCTGACATTGAACTATAAAATGTGAAGCCAATATATGAATTTAAGAAGCACATCGTGATATTTACATTTACTGTATTTCTCGTCGGTTCGTCAAAATGGATTTTGGCACTTTGTTGAGTGTGGCACAGAAAAATGAGAATGCCAAACAGGTAATTTTGTTGACATACTTATATCGTTCTTATTTGAAGTTTTCCACATGCTTTAGAAATCTGATATTTTATACTGACCCCGTTTTTATACCTTTTTAGTCGGGCGCGTGTTATCAGACAAAATTTGCACCTCCGAAAAAGCCAACTAAACAGGCTAGGGCTCTCTCAGACAATATCAAAAAATTTTTAGCTCGCAAAGAAGAAGAAGAGAAACGAAAAGTTCAAGAGGAGAAAAAGAAAAAAGAGGTACTGTATAATTTAGGCCTGTTATGTTTTGCATAAATCCATTTTCTGTTCAAGTATAGAATTTTGTTATTCTTATTATAATTTTTTAAATTTAGAATTTGTTAGCATTACGGGATCATAAAGCTCAAAGTCGGATAAATAAACACTTGAAAGTATGTAAGGCAGCAAATAAATCTGCAATAGAAGATGCAATTGACAATGAAAATACAGCTGTTACAATGGCAGGTATGACTCACCATGTATACTTTTTTTTATACTTTTAATGCATTGACAACAGAATCAAAGTTCTACTATTTGTTTCATTTGGTAATAATAAAAATTAATTTATGGTTTTTACTATTAATTAATGTATTATAAATTCCAAACAATACAGAATAAAACTTTTGTAAGCAGTATAAGTTTTAATGATAAAATTAAAATTTACCTTCATAAATAACAAAACCACTTTTAGTATGTATATAGTATTCTAGTATATTATTAAGAATATATCATGTAAGTTTTACTTATGCCTACATGAAAACCTTCCAGGATTTGTGAAATATATGGTTCTGTGCTCATTTCATAGATTAGCAAAATTATCTATTATCTTTTGGTACTATGCTGCATATAACATACTAGCTGTTCACAAATTTGTTGGTTGACTAATATATTGATAGGAAACACAGTCTTGATTGTTTATGGAAATTAATAGAGTGGTATATGTGATTAATGATATTCTCATTAGTGAGTATGTAGAAGTATCAATCTCTATCCATAATGGGCAGTATTTTTGCCCACAGGTAATTGAGTATGAATATATACAGTCAACACAATGCCTTCTTGCTTTTCCATGGTCCGACAGGGTAATGGGATTTTATGGATTTACATGGCAGAGGATTCCAAAAATTTAAGGTCAGAGTAAATCTAGTTCTAGAGCAAGCAGTCCAAAGGATAAATTCTAGATTGATTATTATCATTGAACAAATTATTTTGGGTACGGTGTACATAGTAAGATGTCAATCAGGAATAAAAGTTTCTACCTTTAAATAGATTAAGTAGGAATAGCTACACATATATCAGCATTCTTTCTGTAAACAGAATAGGATCATTTCCTTTTCTCTCAACTAATAATGCTGTTCAAAAAGTTTTGACCCTATTCATATATTTAACTTCTTTTGGATATTAGAAATTCATTGAACAGTGTTATGACTAATTGAATTTCTTAATTCATATAACTAACATTCCATTGTGTTCCGAACCGTTGCAGTACATGGTCTAAGCTAGCCAGTCCTCTCGGGAATTGAAAGTCTCAGAAGAAAGATAGGAAGAACATGGTCAAAAGAATAAGCAGCGTGAAAAGTTTAGTCATTAATTCTCTTCTTGGAGTACAATGAGCAGAATAACTCTCGAATACAAGTTCTCTATTACAGGGCTACGAAGGAATTGTATTTCTTTCGAATGAGGAACTGAATGTCAAGAAAAAATCTCGCGAAAATCGGCAGGACATGATGATGATGATGATGATGATGATGATGATGATAATGGGAAAGGTAACAAGCTTTCCTTAGGGAAAGAGTGCTGGTGTTCGGGTAGCTAATGTTGAAATAAAAAGCGTTGATTCTGTATATTGTTAATTATACTCAAATATGTATGTTCGTGGTTTACATACTTACAAAGATAATTGTAGCAACAAATGTATGAGATCAAGAATTATTACTGCTACTGATACCTATTTGAATATAATTAATAACATGGAATACATAACTCTTTTTATTTCTGCATCTTATTGTATGAATACTTTAGTTGTTGTGGAAATAATAATTCCAAAATTAAAAATAATATAATGAAGAGGGATTTCACAGATACAGTGTTTTAGCATGAGTATGTGGTAATAGTCTCCAACAAATAGGCAGTTTTAGTATCACTTTATTTTTACATGTTCTTAACAAACCACCCTTGAATTAAACTTTCTTATACATAAAAAGTGGTTGATAAATGTACAAAAATACAGCTTATACAGTCTTACAAAAGAATTTAATTTTTTAAAAACGAAAGCAAGAACACACTTAAAATTATTTATTACTGTGTGATCAAAATAGTAAAAGTACAGTATTTAATGTTCAATACATAATTTTCTCTCTTTTTTTTCTAGGTCCTTCTCAACCGGACGAAGATGATTATGGTTACGTGTCACAAGAAGCCTCTGCATTTTATAACCAATTAATGAACAAGTACAATAATGCACCTCCCCAGAAACCTGTGTTCAGTGAGAGTCGAAAAAGAACTGTAAAAGATATTGCCTCTACGAAGGTAAAAAGCGGTATAGGCTATCCTGAATTTCTTATATGTACAACATGACATAGAAGTGATGATGAAAATGTTTTTAATTTCAGGACAGAGTGAAGCAAGCTTTGAAACAGCAAGAAGAAGAGGAGGCATTAGGACACCGGCGCAAACGAAAATCTGCAAAAGACACCGAGACGGAACCTGAAGAAAAAGTAGAAAAAATAGAAAAAATAGACAAGTATCTGCACCCACTCGAAGAGAAAAAAGAGAAAGATGAGAAGTCGAAGCCCAAGAAGAGGCCGATGCCTCCTCCAATGGATTTCAATGAATTGCTTAAAATTGCAGAGAAGAAACAGCATGAGCCAATCGTGATCGAGGTGAAAACGAAAGTCGAAGAGCCAGAAAGATTAATGACCAAGAAACAGATGAAAGAGTTCGCGAAGGAGAAGGAGTGGCGAGAGAAGAAGGAACAACGAAGCAAACAGGGCTATTCGAGCAACAAAGAGGGAACCACTGCCACAACTAATAAATTGAGCAAACCACAAGAGTCTACTAGTGTTGTGAAACAGTCGAATAAAATACCTAAGGTAACTGAATCTTCGATTTTAAGCAAAGCACTCACGAAAACGTCGAACCAGGCACAACCTACAGTTTTAAAGAAGACTGTCGAAAACAAGTCTAACATAAATAAAGCGAATAACTCAAAGGTATCAGAGAGAGACATGCTTTTGGAAGAGCGAAAAAAATTGGAGTTGGAGAAGAGAAAATTGGAAGAAATGCGACAAGCCATCGAGGAAGAGAAAAAGAAGTTGAAGTTAAGCAAGAGTAAGACCGAGGAAGTGAAGAATGTAAAGCCAGACAAGCTGACTACGAAACCGAAAGTTCCGGACAAACAGTTGCCATCAACAAGCATGAAGCAAAGAGAAACAGTAAACGTAGTGAAACCTCGTGCAACTCAAGTACTCAATGACAAAATCAAACAGTTTCCTCCGACAGACTTACGGCCGATCAGGCCTAAACAAAGTATTCCTTCAAGAGATCACAAGAGAGGATTAGTTGTACACAAACGTGAGAACGATTTTGTTCGATGTCTACCTATTTCATATTACAGACGTTTAATTCTTACTTATCTTACAGGACGTATACAAGATGATGATGAGGAAGAGGAATACGATTCAGAACTGGATGATTTCATAGATGATGAAGTAGAAGAACATACGGAGGATTACAGTAAATACATAAGTCAAATATTTGGGTATGATAAAAATAAATACAGGGACACAAAATACGAAGAAGAGGACGGAGCTATGGAAAGTAGTTTCGCGCAACAACTTAAAGAGGAATATGTATCTACTAAAATAGGTAACGATACCGATTCATTCATTTGTAAACTTTATATTGTTTTCGTGTGCCTAATCTAATAACTAATATGTGCTTTCAGGCATTATGGAGGATTTAGAGGATATGCGTATGGAAGCTTTAGAGAAAAAGCGGAAAGCTATGTTAAAAAAGAAACACTGATTACTATGTTCTTTATAAATTTTTATGAAATTTTGTTTAATAAATTACACTATACTTATACGATGTTCGAAATCGTTACTATTTCTGTTCTTGCAAATTGATTTTTACGTTTGCAAAGATCCTGTTGCATGGTATCTCAAACTGATTCATTAGTAGCCTCTAATTTGTACTTTTTATGATTGATTTTTATATACAATTGTTTTGCTTCTACGATTATCATGAATTATTCTTCGAGAAAATTAAATCGAAGCTAAGAATAACAAAAGTTTGTCAGAGACGATGAGAATTTTATAACTTTTTGAATAATTCATTTGCACAAGAAAGAACGATTATTCAAATAAAGATATCGAATAGTTTTATTTCTCGCTTATCTTACATTTTATGTGATAAAATTTACGGATATAATAATTATAGAAAAAATATTTTCAGTTCAAAATACATATTTTACATTTTTATTGTATATAGGAAAGGAATGCTCTGATAAAGTGAAGTAAGCGTTAACCAGATCTATTTCCTTCCTTTTCGCATTATTTTATATTTAGAGAAGACATCACACGTATGTGTGTACACAGAATATACCCAATATATCATTTATATTAAAATAAATATATTTCAATATTATGCTTAGGTATAATATTTGCATTGAGGTAGATATAATTAATCAGATATTCACGAGAACGTTACCCTCGAACTATCTTCCCTTTCAATAAATTCTACTATTCGTTGTATATTGCCCTTGTACTTATTAAACAAATTCTGATATCTACTGTCAGTTAACATACTAACAATGATCAAAGTTTTCAACAATTGTATCAACTTTTTGTAACGTTGTTTTTTTTTTTAAATTAAGTCCCTTACAACTTGTTATTTGTTCCCGAATAATCGAAAATTCAATATTCATTCATTATTGAAAATTTTAACAATATATATTGACAACAGTAATTATATGATTTTTTAATATTTATAAGATTATGAACATTTAAATTCTTTAATACCCATAACCAATTATGTTGAAGATAAAATATTTAATTTTAAACATTGAAAATATTACAAGTATCCAGTAAGAGTACTTAAACACAACCCATTCATTCTCAATCAATTTCAAAAGTGTACACTTTGAGTTCACTTGAGATAATTTGCAACACGAAAACATTAAAGATATGAAGGTAGCATGATGGTTTCACACGTACAGCGTAATTATTAGTTTTCTTGAATATACTTCAATAATTACAGTATCACATCGTGTTACAGTTACGAATAAAAATATACAATTCAGTTAAGTGATACAAAAATCTTACAAATATGTATCTGCAGTAAAATTAATTTTAACAGTTGGTAATCTCAATGCTAATCAGAGTATTTAAGATAAATTACAATGACAATCTATAATAATGTAAGATAGACTGAAAATTGACAACTCTGTATCAGTTATGTTTTATAAAATAGATTCTACACCAAGTACTAACAAAAAAATTATTCATATGCATTTTTGTAAATATTTTATAATTACTGTACATATTGAACTATATAAAATCGCTTAAGTATGAATTTCGAATAATATTCTTTTGAAATATGTAGTATACAATACTTTGTATCAAATATTTATATACATAAGTCACCAGAATCTACAAAGACAGTAGTAATTAAGTAGTAAAAATGATAGAAATCGTTTATACCATTACAGAAACTTTCAATAAGAGGCAATTATCTTCAATTTTCAAAAGTTTGTGAAACTATCAATGACACATGGAAGAAAAATGCCTGGACCTGTTAACATAAAAAATCATATATTTAAATCTAAATCTCAAACATTATTTACAAATAACTTAAAGAAAATAACCCTTTTATATAGAATTACTCATCTTATACCGATTATATCACTGTTAAATTGTATTCTATATAATAGCTGTCCCAGATTGCATATTATTTAAATCAATGATTTTTACGTATCGCCTACTAAAAATGTTAGCATCAAATGGTGCTAGTCACAAGATAGAAATAATAATATAAAATTAATTTCAAATATAGCAACTACTTTGTATATCAAACAAGTTATATGGTAAAACGTAATTCGTAGACCCGACTTCTTCGAATAGAAAATAACAATGCTCACAGCTTCGCAACTCTTTTCTACATCCATAAAATGAAAATTTTCAATTTCTATCGATACAGATAAAGACACTACTTTTCTCGTGATAAAATGTAATTCTCCAGTTTTATATCAATGATTGCTTCGTGGAATTGTTATGTTTTAAAAGAATAATAGAGAAATTAATATGTACAATATTCATCGCATTTTCATATGCTGCAATCGTTTATATTTATGTAATCGCATAGTATGTAGAATAATATTGCGAAATTCGGAGCATTTCTCTAACGTTCTATGTACATATACACACACAAGTACACAAACACACGCAAATATAAAAATTATGTACAAGATAAAGAAAGAAAGAAATAAGGCAGAGAAACGGAAAATAGGAATGCAATGCCTCAACGAGACAGAGAATTGATGATACATTTTGTAACATTCAATTTGAAGCAATGCATAGAAGCTCTGTCAAATCTATATATATCTGTACATACAAATATATATATAATATATATGTGGAGAGAGAGAGAGAGAGAGAGAGAGAGAGATTTACAAGTTTATAATGGCAACAGAAGCAATAAATGAAATTATTTATCACAAATGAAGTCAGGAACCGGTGATTCAATAATGCGTACGATTTTGTTTGTATAAAAATGAGCAACCTGAAATATATTACTTAATATTAACAATAAAAATAAACTATAAGAATATCTGCAACTTCGCTTAACCTAGCATACTGATGATAATTATCTATTGATTGCTAATGATTTTTCCATAAAGCAACTTAAACCGTCTTTACAATTGTTCGGTTCCTGATTTCGGTGCCAAAAGCAACAGTCACTTTTGATTTCCGACTTGGTAAAAAATTGTTAAACAAAAGTGGATAAATCCGTCGCTTCTTCTATGGAGTTTCGCATCAATACATATAAATGGCATAATTTCTAACAAATAATCCAGGTATATTAAAAGTCATCGATGCCGCCATCAGGAATGCCAGCACGAACTTTATCCAATACTTTGTTGACAAACTCGGTTGAATGATTTGCAATTCGTACTTCTGTAACACATAAATTTAATGTAAGAATGCATACATCTATCATTTTTACCCACACACTTAAGAAATGATCTTTTTCCCTAAAGAAAATATTTACTTTAAGGTTTACCATATATAGACATTCAAGACAATTACATTAGCACTTCCACTGGCTTGTGCTGTAATTGTATTAAATTATATATAATTTATTTTACAATACTAACTCGTAGCAAGTTTACAGCATTTTTCCATCTGACGTGTTAATTCTTCTTGATTTTCAGGATTGGACTCCGCTAGTTTTGCAGCAAGTGTTTGTTTCGCTTGGGATATGCCGTGAATCAGTCGCTCTGCAATAATTGAAAATTTACTACAATTCGTTTCCAGTGAAAAGAACAGTAAACAATCGAACAATGTATATACTGTGATTACTAAACTGTGTTCTTGTTCAAGACCATGTAGCTTAATTTTATTTGCTTCGTGTTGAGCTTTCTTCTTCAGACGACATGCCCGGGAAGCGAGTTTATTTTTCTCTTTGCGCGTTTTTGGCCTTGCCGTAAATGGTAATTCCGAAACTGGCGTCATGTCATTTATAACACGGGATAGTTTATCTAATTCACGACCAATGCTGTACAATTTTCGAGGATTTGGAGTCAGATCGTTCCCATCTCCTTTCCGTGCTTTCCCACTATGCTTAATACCACGGAGCGCACAATGCGGACTGAAAACAGGATCGGTGGCTTCGTTCAGAATATGTGGATCTTCTAGTCGTGTTCTTGCTACAAGTCTTTGTCCTTTTGGTCCCTTTGCCTGTACATTATACTGCCAAAAGTATCGTTCTTTTTTACTGTGTTTACTCTCCCGATTCGAGTCAACGCTCCCACTTCCTATTCTGCTTCCAGTACTTTGATCTTCACCATCGCTGCCACCTGTATCTACAAATGTATGATACTACATAATGCTAGACTAATAAACGTTATGAAAACAATTGTAATACTTGTGCCTGATAAAATACCATTATCGCTGCTGTAATCATCATAGTGATCACTATCATCGTCGCTATCTTCGTAACCTTCATCGTGACTAAGATGATCAACCCGGTAACACGGGTCTGGACTGAGTGCTTCCCCAGTACTCAAACTACTTGTCGAACCTGCCTCAATGACGCCGCTACCAGTTAGACTACTAGTACTTAATAAATGTGGACGTGGTTCTCTGCGAGTCCAAATCTGCTCAAATCCCATTGTTCGGGTTGGAGCAGACATTGACAAACTGGAAACTTTGGGCTTATTGTTTGTTGTACAACCAATGTCTATCTGTCCACATGTGGAATTATCAAAAGAACTTTCGCCTCGCCTCATTAATAGATCATGAAGCGCTGACTGACCACTAGGCCTATTCATAGGATGTGGAGATGTAGATGAACTAGCTGTTGAACTACCTTTAAACAAAAATAGTATTATCAATTATTAATATTAAAATATTGTTTTAATTTCAATTATTAATTTTCTTGAACTAATATGAATTTAAAAAAAGGATTAGAAACTATTTAATATTGTTATGCAATAAACCTGCAACATTGCTGGTTCCTGGACTTGGAAATGCATTAGGACTGATTGTTTCCAAATTATCACCAACATTTATATTCAGATTAAATCCATGCGTGTTCATGTAAGCAGGACAAATATTGCGATAAGTTGATCCAGATTGTGGAAAACTGCTTGGTGCAAAACCACCATTGTTATCATTGAAAAGTGGAGCAACCGATTGTGTGACATTAACATCTACTTTAAAGGGTTGAATCCTTTCTTCTGGTAAAAGAAGATCATCAAAATTTAAATCGCCTAGAAGTGTTTCATCGTTTGCATTTAGTTCAGCAAGGGTAGGTCCTTGAATAAGGTCTGCTTTGTCAACTTGAAATATATCGTCGTCCTCCATTTTAAAAGATACGTCTAGTTGATCTGAATCCATTTTAAATGGAGATTCTATAAGATCTGGTCTATTAGGCCAAACAGATGGTATAGTTAGTGGTGATGGAGAGAACTGATCATATACGCCTCTGCCACTCCTATGTCCACCCGGTATTGGTACTGATGCAGAGGACGAACCCATTTCTTGATTGGGTTCTTGCTTTATTATACCATCCATTGGACTGGGTTTAATCTCTGAAAATATCTCTGTATATCCAGACTCTCCCATTTGTAATCAAATCTTAAAATTAAGCAGATTAAAATTTTCTACTTTCAAACATAACTTAGATAATCCAGAATTCGATAGAGACTTACCAATTATTTAGCTTTTGATTAACCAATCAATCAAGTATCAAACAGTTCCAAACAGTAATCAATTGTATGCAACCATACAAACTTGCTGCACGCAAGTAAAGTCGTGTGAAACAATTCGATTTAAAGTGAAAGTGAAGTAAATAACAAAACGTGCGATCACGGTCGTTTTGTTCGCATAGTTCTTGTTGGTAGAAATTAATAACAAAAATTGTGCATCCACGCGCTTACATAGTACACTCAATACCCGCACACGAGATGACCATGACTTTCGTCAGCAAATATTTTTCCTAGGCGACGACATTGCTTCGGATGAAATTTTCTCAAATTAATCTTGAAAAAAAATCACAAGATTTTTCGTTCAAGCGAAAAAACACATTACAGTGGAGAAGCAAATGTTCTGTTGCAGTAGTGAGTCACTTTTTTTGGCTGTGCACCAAATATCTGTAAAAACCAATCACAAAACACAGTTTGTTATTGTTTTGCCACAAAATTTTCGAGACAATATTACTGATATTAACATAAATAGGGAACGGTCACATGACAAAAGTCGAGTGTCCGGCCAATCAAAACATTCAACCAATCATAAGTGAACCTTTAACTTGTTACTAATTTATGATTCGCAAGTTTATTAACATTTCTAACATAATAAAACGACAAATTCACACGATGGTGCAAAGACCACTAAATAGACGAACTTCTATGACAGATGATGCAAAGTTAAGAGAATGGAAAAAAAATGTAATCGCAGTTATATATTACTCATTTGTTGTTCATTCGCCTCAAGAATTGACCCGTCATAACAGAACCACGTGATTTTTGCAGGAACGTGCGCAACATCATGAACATGATATGTATGATCATTTTTGTGAATTAATCATAATATACATAATCGAATATTTCAATTATAATTGTTAATAATTAATAGCAAGAGTTGTTATGCAATTTTTATTTGAAAGAACAATCAGTTGTTCGAAATGAATTCTGTTTGTAGATATGTTTGCATACAGACACGCTCCTGCTTACAATGAAATGGTCTAAAAGAGGGTGATCACGTGATGCACTAAGCCCACCATTGATATGTGGTAGGCTGTCTACAATCTACAATACAATGTGAATGAGTAGCAAGTGGACTACATACGTATGTGTACGATGTGTACTTATGTACATAGAAATAACTAAACGCGACATGTAGACACTGTTCAATTTTACAGCAGTCTTTTAAACCTTAAAGTTCCCAGTGTTGATACATATTCGATTGATAGAACGTACGAATCATATTCTTACAATTTTCTACTATTTGACCTAGAATAGAAAAACTTTTTTTTCTCGGTCACAATACATACATTGTTATCATAGTTGAAGAACGATTGTTACAGCTCTTGTTTATGCCTTAAATGTTAACCATTCAGATCAAAATAGATCCCGAATTATAAATAATGAGTATAATATATCGCGAGTGTGTGTCCATCGAATAATTTACTGCGTCCTTGGTAACAGAGCATAACATTTGTTATAATAATATGGCTGGGGACAAAGTCGTCGGTGGTTCTTCGTACATCAGCGGAGAAAAAGTACATCAAATTAGTGCTTGCAACGTGAATTTAAATGTGGAAGACGAATTTCTCGAATACTTCGAATACGATCCTTGTCCTGAGTTTCTTTTTCCAGTAAGTTTCCATAGTTTGATCATTTATATGATGATTATAATTTCTATTGTGAAGATTTCTGTCATTGTGTCCTTCGAATCATAAGTATCAAAGACTACACATAGAATGTTGATAATTTAACTAATTCAGTTATTGCTTCAGACGGCAGCTTGTTGTTTCTGTAACGGATATTATGGGCCATGTTCTGGAGAACCTGTTTGTCCAACATGTCACGCATTTTTATTCCCTAATGACATTGGTTTTTTACCAGTTCCTATCTTCAGTGAAGTATGTTTATTCGTTATTGTTCAAATAAAAAATGTTATCTAGTTTGTTTCAATTTATTATATTTCACGCATGTACATAGTAAATAATTTCTTTCCAATGTTCTAGAAAACAGATGATGAAGATTCAGGAAACGATGAGCCAACTGAATTATATTACAGTCATGAGAGAAGAGCCAGCCAGCAACAACAGAATTCACCACAAAATCCAATTTCAAATCTATCAAACATATCAAATGTTTCTAATCCAAATTCTCATACATCTTCCCATATTCACTCGCAAAACAAAAGTATTTCAGCTCTGCAAAATTGTCAAAGAGTTTCTTGTAACATAAACAGTGGTAGTTCTAAGGGTGTGGCTGTTTTGTCACCAAATGTGCACCACTTTCATGATGAACATTCTAATAAAATGCGAGACAGAGCTAACGGGAACGACAAAACACATTCGCAAAATCATAATGACAAAGTATTGACTGTGAATTTCCAAAATGCTGTAGAGAAAGAGCTGCATAACGCGGCATTGCAAGCACAAGAATTAGAAAATTATCAACACTACCAATGGAATTACAAAGTACAGGACAATATTGGAGAGTCATCGCGATCACACAACTTATCTGAACGACTTGTGATGTTAACAAATCATAGACACATCGAACATGAACCCATTAACGAACCAGGACTGGTGGAACGGTTGCCGCCGGAGGTGTTGCTATTCATTTTCTCGCATTTGGATGACGTTAGTCTTTGGTCAGCTGCAAACGTTTGTCGTAGATGGTACGGGTTGTTGTCGACGCATATAGCACCCCAACAATGGCAACAAAATGTTAAATTACGGTGGCCGCTATATAAACCCATCGGATCGGTTAAAAATTGGTACAAAGTTTATGATTTCTTAGCTTCCTCGGCACCTTGCAGAACGTGCTTGGCCCAAATATGTTTAAGATCACGACAATTAAGAATGGAAGAGAATTCATGGAGGAGGAAAAGGTTAAATAGCGAACTTAAAAATTTGAGATTAGATCCTCCTGAAGGCATCCAAGCTACACCTTTGGATCAAATGTACTGTCAATGGCAGGCTACTATAACTGGACCTGTTGGAAGTCCATACGAAGGAGGCTTGTTTTATCTTTATTTGCAAGTACCAAGGAGGTATCTAAACAGTTGTTTATAAAATAGAATACCATGTCATGTCTTTTCTGATACATATTTTAAACTTTTTCAGTTATCCTCTGTATCCGCCGATAGTACGATTTCTTACAAAAATACTTCATCCGAATGTATCTAGGCATGGTGATGTTGGTATAGATTCAATCCACCATAATTGGTCGTTGGCGCTGACAATATCGAAAGTTATTATTAGTGTGCAGAGTTTGCTTACGGATCCGTATTGTCAGGTATATTATATGCGCTAAATTATTGTGTTTTTTCACAAAGAACTACTAATAACAAAAATTACAATATATAGGTTTGTATGGAACCAGAACTGGGTGAAATGTATTTGAATGATCGCGAAAGGTTTGACGAAATCGCCAGGGCATGGACATGGCGATATGCTATGCATGACGTTATGACACCACTATAAAGAAACGATTAATAAATTATTTGATAAATATGTGACTACTATTCAATTGCCTTTTCAGTGGCTTATCATTATGAATTTAATGAATTGTACTGCAAATAGTCGGCAGAAATCCCTGATGTGACCCGACAAATGATCATCAAGTACAATAAAATAGTCCACAAGAGAATTTTTATAAAGCTTATTTACTATTTAAGTATGATTATATATGACAAGTATATACATATACACAATAAAGTAGCTAGATGCAGCAATCACAGTTTACAGTATCTGGTTTTCTGTTTATCTTGGTGACCACAATACTCGTTAACAATAAGTTTACAAAGGAACAAGTGAAATATAATTATAAGGATACATATACTGATCCAAAAAAGCGTTGGTAGTCCACCAAGTTGATGTCCATGTTTGTGCAAAGCCATCACAACATGATCATGTGCTGGAGCTATAAAAATGACAACGTTGTGTATACCATAAATAAAACAATTGATCTTTATACTAACCATCGTCTACTGCATGGACGTGCAACGCATTTCGCAGATCTTGCATATGTTGATGATCAGACGTTATGTATAGTATAGAAGTGAATGGTTTTGTTAATTTTACAGGAAAGTTTGTATACGACTGACTTAATGAAACAGGCGCATCCAAACAGCCTGCATCGCAACCGAAATATACGCTATCACTTTTGTCCAAAGCCACTCCCAAAACTGCACGATTGTCTTCCCCAACTGTTACTGATATATTTAAATGAGTTACATTACCGTAACTAATCCTCCTAAAATCAGAAAGAAGTCAAAACGTATACACAACGTAATTTATGTTTATATATATATAATAAAACAGGTAAAAAATTAAATCGAAGTTATCAATTTACTTTTTTTCTGTATGATTAATGTCTTTTTATTTCTAGCAATCATCTATTGTAATAATACCTGAATAAATAATCTCGATGAAGATACTGTGGGTCAGTATTGAACTCAAGATGCTGATTGCTAAATCGTAGACTACCAAGGCTCAAAACAATTGCTTGTTGAACTGCCAATGGATCGCCCGTCATTAAATGATGACACCCTTGCTTTTCCAGGGTAATTAACCATGCTTCCACAACACTGTTCACACCAGCAATAGTGGATGTGTCTTTCCATAATCGTGGCGCGTCTCTGAAATATGATGATGAGATAGAAATTTTATAAGGAAGTGTTTGTTAAATAATGTTTTACTCACAAAGTATGATGCCCGCGGTAACAACCCTCGTTCATAGTTACGCTCTTCTCTACGTCTGGAATACCTTTTGAAATTTGAGACAGTACATAATAAACAGTGGAATTTATTTTGTGACCATTGATGGCACCCTCAGCTTTAGAGTCACTTATCCTGAGACTTGTATACCAATAACTTTGCCAAAAGCTGCTGTGATCAGGTTTCAAGTTACGTTGCTGTATTTTTAATACCTTTTTCATTGCCTGAAATTAATCATAATAAACTATATGGTGTTTGTGCAATTATTATTGCATCTGGGTATTTGTACAAACCTCTATAGCTCTCTTTTTTGTTATCTCGTACTGATTGTGGTATTCCTCCATCAATACAGGTTCACTGTACTGTACACTCGTTATGTACTTGAATTTTACAGTACTTCTTGCTTTAACTTGTACCATTCTTGGTGGAACTTTGTAAAGTATTGAAATACTAACAATTTTATTTGTGTTAGGTAGTGGAACAAAGCCAGATATTAAGTTATATTCGTGAATAAAGTCGTCTACCTGAATTCTGCACATATAAATATATATTCTTAATACTTTTCAATTAGTATCACAAATTTATTACTCATCTCATATATATATATATTCAATGAACCATATATATAAATTCAATGAACCATAAATTTAACAGACATTAGTAAAGTGTGCTCATCCAAACTATAAAATAGAATAATCTTTCTTCTTGATCTGTTAAATCAACAGTTCAATAATACTATGTATTAATTTGATTAATTACTTAGTTAGTTCTATACGAGTATTGCTCCAATGTGCAGACCCTTGAGGCTTTAATGGCACGTTTTGGGAGAGTGAAAATGGATTTACAATTTTCACATCTTGAACCATTATTGCATCGTATATTCTATGAGCATAATATTGAAATTCTATGTAATACTTGTCCCTGCGACACTGATAGTGGTAAATAACTCCATTTATAAAATCAGTAACAGTAGCTTCTGTATGAAGATTGTCACTGGGCAAAGGATGAGAAATTAATGGTTGAAACTGTATTGGTAATGACAGTGCTCGCCCTTGTTTAATATATATCCAAGCATCTGATGCAATAGGAACTCCAAATATTCCATTGCCAATATATGGTAAATACTGATGTTCATTTTCTCTTGGAGGTTTATGAAGTATATTTACATTATACTCATCAGCTTCAGACTGAAACGGAGCCAATCTTTCATTCATACAATAGTCTTCAAATGCTGCAAAATACACATTGTTTTTTTAATTATATTAAAAAATTTAATTATATGAATAAAATTATATTAAATTGTATCACCTTGTATAGATTCTCCTGCTGAAGAAAACAACCATTGTGCAAACGGTGGTCCAAAATAAAGCAGTATTCCACCACAAATAATA
The DNA here is from genome assembly GCF_028453695.1 of Augochlora pura. Lineage (NCBI taxonomy): Eukaryota > Metazoa > Arthropoda > Insecta > Hymenoptera > Halictidae > Augochlora > Augochlora pura. The sequence continues at coordinate 565,959 of NC_135776.1, read as the reverse complement.
ATAATAATTAGGATCTTGCGATACGAATAATTCCCGTCAAGTAGACGACGTATTCGTTTCCCAATTTCGCGGCTATCGAACATCGTTCCGGATCTCATAATTACTATTCGTTTTATATACTTCAGTCTACGTGCGTTTTTTCAAGCCTTCTTTCGATTTTCGAAGATTACTCGGAAACATAACATCTCGATTTTGTTTTTTGAAGTTTTGATTTTATTAAAAACAGTCCTTTGATAATCTTCGTTGTTTAATTACATCAAATATCTTTGTAGATTTTTATGAATTAGGAAGTATCTTTATCGTATTAGTATGAAAATACGAAATGAAGTGCAACGTTAATCTTCTCATTCTTACTTGTTAAACGTAATCAGCTGTGCACCGTTGATCACTATATAGAATGAAAACACTATTTACATGCAGGCAACACGTGTGAGAACAAGCAATTTACAGTGTACCAATAGAGACACAATTATACATAATGATTGTTCACATTCACGTGAAACTTCGTCGTTATGTTGACATTTCCAGTGTGCTGTTAGAATTATTTTTAATTAAAAATGTATCGAACACGAAGTAGATTCTTCCAACTTTATATGTATGTAGATAATTTTCATTCGAGTGTAAATAATTCTTGCCGTTTCTACCGTAAAACACAATGTAAATTTTGGCAGAAATCATTTATATCATAGGAGGGCTAATAACAGCGCCGCTTACAGTAAAATTAAGAAGCTCTCTCCAGGGTTTGTACAGCGCCAATTGGTAAATGGCGAAACGGTGAAACTTTTAGCCAAGCAGTGGAGCCACCTATGATGAATTTGGGGAATTCTGTTCAGGGTTCAGACGACATCAATGAGTAAATGACAAAACATCGAAACTAATAACACAAGTTATTCATCGAAATAATATATCAAAATACATTGGTTTTATTCGAGATTCAGAAGTTACTCTGTACCTTCAGTACTACTAGTTATTTATATTTAAGCATTAGATAGCAAAGCAACTAAAGATAATAAATTTACTAATAGAAGCTGTTTACGAATTCCGAATTTCAAGATATAAAAAGAGATGTTAGGCTTCGTCTAACTTCACTTCGAAGTAAACTGCGAAAATATTCGTATCTACGTCATAACATGTGGACTACAGGAACACAGGTCACAGTGTCACATGTATGAATGCTGTGCTGTCAATAGTCTTACTAGAGATTTGGATTTCTGACTACATTTGCTTTTTAGAGAGGTTAAAACTTGCAAATTCAGTACAATTCACTTACTATTTAAAGATTTCAAAATGTCCATTTTGAAATGGACAGTTACTTTTTCGATCGCGTGCAAACGAATATGCGTCAAGAAACCTACGTATATAACCACGTATGTATTTATTTTCTACACATGTCACGTGATATACTATCGTAGTGTTATCAAATGTTTTTATTATGCTGCTCAGGGAATGCACAGTGATTAAATTCTAATAAAGAGGATTGATACAACCATGGCATTTTTTACTACTGAGAAAGTACAAGATTTTTATGTCTGTAATGTAGTAATTCCAACAGTAGTACTTATATTAATTGCATTTATTTTAATCATATTTAAGAGGTAAGTAATTGTGTCAAATTTTCTATATATTTATATTTAATACTTTAAACGTAAATGTTTGATATATTAATTTTTTTTATTGATGAATTCTTCATAAATATATTTTAGTATTATTTGGGTAATCATCGTGAGTTGCTTGTATATAGTCAGCATTTTCTATGGACTTCTTATACTACAATACGTTAATATGATGCTGGTCAAGTTCAATACTATTTATGGTACACTGAAACCAACGTATGAAGTTAAAGAGCCTTGCAGCGTGTGTAACAGTAATGACTGCAAAAGACATAAATTATTACCTCACTCGACTAAAGTAAAAATACCAAAGGATTTCGACTATGCTCTGGAACAAGTATTAAAATTTTTTCATTATATTAAAAATTAAGAGAGATTTAACAGAATTTTTCATTTATTTCCCGATAGACGCGTATAATTTCTGTTCCCAGCTTCTTGAAGATGTATTGCAAAAGTATGTTTGTGCATGGTACTCGGATTTGTCGACGAACGAGGCTTTTGTGCAACAACTTCGCTTGGCTACAGCTACTGCAACTAAAAATATTGCAGTTCGTTTATTGCGCACGGATGTAGCCAACGTCGTTTTTTACCAATTAATACCTTTGCTTTTGCAACACTCTCAAGATTGGAAAGTGTTGAATGCGAATTCTAAAAAGTCGTGCGATATTTCTTATTTCCATGACCGTGTGATTAAATATCTGGGTCATGAGATTCATCCAGCAGCTTACTCTCGAAAGGCTGAACTAAATTATCTTAGAGGCTTGGTCATTGCAATTCTGCCACATTTACTTCCTGCTGTACACATATCCACTAATAATAAGGTGAGACCTAACTTAATATTTTAAAATATTCCTTGTGTTTTCAAAGAGTAATATTGTTTTTACATACAATAACATGCTGCTTGATGCACGCCTTAAAAGTATTCTTTTACTCAAAAGGATATTTTCAAAATAGTTTTATTAAAAAATATTTTCAGGTGATACTTCGGGAAATTTTATCAAATTGGATTCTACTACCGGCTATAGATGCGATCGCCGATCCAGAAAACATAAATACGTTAGTAATGCTATCAACGCATCGTGATGCAGCATTATCCAATCATATAGATACATTACATGTACAGATGCTGCAACGTTGGACAACTAATCTCGTTATGCCAAATTTTTCATACAATCATTTAAAACCTTCTTTGGATGAAATTTTGAACAATGCTAGATTGTTATACATGTTTATACAACACGTAAAAGAAACTGGGCCTATGAACCTTTTACAATTTTGTTTAGATATTGGTGAATATCGATTCACTATGTTTTACTCACAATTAGTGTAATTATGATATTCATGTAACAAAATTCTATTATCTTTATTCTAATACATTACTTGTTTGTAGATGACCTAAGTAAACGAATGTTAAATCCGGAGATAAGTGCAGACGCTGAAAATAATTTGTATATTGATATACAAAATATGTACTCAACATACCTTGATCCTGATGGTCCAGAGTATTTGCATTTACCAAACGATATATCAGTGGGAATACAACAAGGTAAATACAAAATATGTCATATTTTGTAATTAGAAGTTTTAACATCATTTTAGATCTCTGATAACATTTTTAGTTCTTGAAAAAAGTTCAAACAAAATTGAAGAGTTAAGAACATCGCGACCGTTTTATCAAGCACATCAAGAAGCGCATGCATTATTAGAATCCACTTACGTACCGTCATTCCATCATAGTTATCAGGTAAATAATATGACGTACTTTATCTTTTGAATTATTGGATTATTGAGAATGCTTATTGTTTCAGCTTTACGTTTCGTTATGCGGATGTCCAACAGTAAGTCGTGTTAAAGAATCATCGCGTACAAAGTGAGTAAATTGACATTGGAAGATAGATTAGCGCAATCTTTGTATAATAATAGAGTAATCTATAATTTTAGTGCTGTAAGTGGATTTACAAATGTATCAACGAAAATTGGGAATCACTTTCCAAAGACAGAAGGGATTTTACGAGCGTCGGCAATCGATGGAATGCCTTACCAAGATATATACCAAGGCGAAGAAATTGATTACCCGCTGCGATCGTACAATGAAATTAAATGTACAGACAGTGCATTCTCCAGAGATTTAACAACGTGGCGAGTTAGTATTCCGCACACTGAATCCGGAGAGAGTCATCCACTTTATATGATATCTGTGCACGACGTAGCCGAAGGAAAGTCTTGGACAGTTTTACGCCGTGATCAAGACTTTTATGCTTTGCGTACGCGATTAATAGAGTTCCACGGTGATAAGGAATTGAGTGACTCGCCGTTACCATCTCGAAAGAATCCTCATATCTCTTACAATCTGTATAGCCAGCGGTACGAGGACTTCTTGGACAAATTACTTTCGAAGCCAGTACTCAGAAGCAGCGAGCTACTGTACAATTTTCTGACAATGCCAAATTTGAAACCGTACTTCACAAATTACAGCACGCCGGATATTGGAATACTATATCAAAGTATGGCATATAAATTACGAAAAGAGAAAGGTCAGAATCTGGATAAATTTATGACAACGTTTCTGGCATCTACCAATATTAAGTACGATTATACCGATATTGGAATTGAACTTTCAAGCGATACAAATAATGCTGAATCAGAGAAAAAGGGACACCATGTCCACATGGACAGAATATTTGGTAATAATTTGAATCTAGATGCCAATTTACAAAAAACTTTATTCTGTCCTTCGACGAAGCGCTCTCATGTGAAAGGCACTTGTTTCTGCATTGCAGATGCAGGTAAACTTTCTACTATATCTACGATACGTATTCTTCTCTCGATTTCGTAGAGTAAAACTTCAATTTTCTATTTTTTACTTTAGTGGACAAATTGTTGAACGTACCTTCGATGGTCACGCGAGCTGTTTGGATGTTCGCTTTCTCAACTCGTACAAAAGTCGATCCGCTGGTCAATATTTTACTTTATAACACATTGACAAAGATATTGAGTAGCGGTCGTGCAGCTGCTGTAGTCAACTTGTTGCATACAAAAGTTATGGGTGATAAGAGTCGTAAGAAAGAAAGAATTCCCGCAGAAAACTGTGAGAACTGTTACGAGCGCGCGAAGAAAGGATTGTATGGTTTACTTCCATACTGGCTAATAGGATTTTATAAGCCGTGGACAGAATTGATGGATTCTGTTTTAGATTCTTTACAAAATGCACAACTTAACAAACACATTGCATACGTTCTTTTAGATCAAATTGTGATAAGTCTGTTTCCTGAACTTGTACTTTAATTTATATAAGAATTATCGATATCATAGTGTAGGTAAACATAAGTGTGTACATTAAAATATAAAATACTCATCTTCTATTCCATTTGTAACGAACGTCTGAAAATAATAGTAATACCATTAAAAATTTATAGACCTACTATTGTATATTTTATAGAAAATGCATAAAAGGTATGAAATGAATATTGTAATATATTTCCAGAAATTAAAACATTGCGAAAATTGGACGTCGTCAATAATCACTTTTACATGTAGTGACTTGATTATTTCATTCGTTAGCGACTGTCTAGTTGTTAATAATTGGAGTTTGCTCGGTGAGCAACTGAAGATAAAATAGTAGATATAGTACAGCTCCATTTCTTCAAGTGGATAAAACAGTTGCATCCATAGTATGTAATGATAAGGTTGAGGTATATAAAGAGAATCACAATGTCAGGAACATCATTATATATATTGTAGCTATTTGAAACAGTTTAAATAATTTACATAATAATGTCAGAGGAAACTACCACTGATATTTTGCAACCCTTGTCTTTTGAAAAATGGAGACTTCTTCAATGCAAAACAAAGCAAAATTGGCCCCAGTTTGCATATGTAAGTCTCTACATTGAATAACCTATAGTTCTCATTGCATATTTTCATCAGACTCACTTTTAATCTCTTTTTGGGCTATGGTATTAATGATAAATTGTTTCTTACAGAATTTTTTTTTTTTTTTTTCTTAGAGGTTTTACGTCGCATCAGCTGCAAGGCTATTAGCGACCTTCTATTTAAATAGACCTTATATTTTGTTTATTTAGCCTGTATCTCTCAGAAATTTTTTGTAATTCCTTACAGAATTACTATTGGATAGAAAATGCTATTAAATGGAAAGAAAAAAAACCTGACATTTTAATTGATATCTATTGCCCATATGATGATTTAGAAAAAGGTACTTTTATTGGAATATCCAAGGTAAATACCATAAATAAATATGTGCAGCATTCATCTATATAAATATATGGTAAATTTATTTGTTTAGTATTCCATATATATAGTGATAACATTTACGCTAGAACCAAATGATGGATTATTGTATAAAGCCTTAACAGAAACCAATGTTATAAATTGGAAAGAAGAAGTTTATTTTGCAGCTGTTCATGAATTTTTGAAGCCTACTGTATATTCAGCTATAGAATTCTTAAAAAATGTACGCAGCTTACAGATAAAATTTGAATCACCAGGTAATTATTATTTTCAGTCTGCTAAGGAATGTGCAGAATTAAAAGTTCGGTAAGCACCATTTTTCTATATTTGCACGCATTATTATTTAAATATTAATTATGTATTTTATTTTTCTTTAGTGTACCAGAAGAATGTTATTTAAAAACGTTAGATAAATCGAATGTTCATCTTATACATTCTGAATGGCCACACAAAAGTTTGGATTATCCTGAGGAATCTACAAAATATTTAGCTACAATGATTGAACTGAACTGTGGAGTAGGATTATATTTGAAAGAAGACAATAGTTTGGTTTCTTGGATACTCCATAATGATTGGCATGGGTTAGGAATGGTGCAAACTTTGGCACAGCATACAAGAAAGGGGTATGCAAAAACAGTTTCTTCAGCTCTAGCAAAAAATCTCGGATTGCAAGACATTTCAGTAACGTTATTTATCGTCGAAGGCAATCTGACATCTGAAACAATGTTTACAAACCTTGGTTGGAGACGAATTTCACCAATTATTTGGATAGGTGTTCAAGAACAGGAATGTCAAGCAGCGAGGGCAATGAGCAACGAGTAAATAAATTATAGACAAGAGAGGCTCTACTATATATAACAAAAATAATCGAAAAGTTACATTCCCCAAAAAGTCACACGATTTGTATTTTATTTCAATCTTACGTCCAGTAGATTGTATAATCATTAATGTAATACTCTTATTTTACAGTATAATCATCTTTCCATTTGTCAACAACTAAAATAGCTAGCATACAGAACAATGAATCTTTCATGTCAATATTTTAATATTATGTGAGTAAATCTTAATTCCCTGTACACAAATTTGAAAGTTTTAATATCGTTTATTAAATTACAAAATGGAAAGAATTGTTTCAATATACAAAATACTATATAATGAAGATTTATTACACTACATAGTTTGCATAAACAACTCTAAATTTTATATTATTAAAAATGTAGAATTTGAGTGTTTATATTCATCTTATAGAAATAAAAGATTAAAACAATATTAAATACGAATATCTTTTAAGCAAACGTGTATAAAATTTTAAGGAAACTGTAAAGATTAACTTTACCACTCGATCATTTGTAGATCATATTGTAACATTGCAAGATTTATTTTTTAACTACTTGGATAACATCTTCGTCGTGCATGACATGTTGCAATCCTACTCTCTGAGGTGAATATTTTGTACTCGTGCCCTAAAAAAAAGAAAATAATTTTTCGCTCAAGTAATATAATATTAATATTTATTCTATAAGTGAATTACTTACCCAAACAAGAGCATATTTAAATTGTTGAGCAAGCGTGCGATGAATAGCATGACAAACATGCTCCACAGTAACACCTCTTCGTAATATTAAACCATCATCAAAGTCTGGTGGTTGACCAGGCTTTTTTGTATATACCCTTATTAAAGATAAATATTCCCAGAGTGTTTCGAGTAAGAAATCCAGATTTAATTTCATATTACAACTACAACATAAAAGCATGGAATATATGTTATTTGGGTCACTGCTTCTATGTCTATATGGGATATATGAAATTTGTCTTAGAAGTATTCTTTTCCATCGCGAAAGATAGCAATACATATAAAAGCTTTACCTAACTACTGCACTATTAGGTTGTCTAGCAATTCTGTCCACTTCTTCTATCGATATTTGATCTATTTTGTTATGTACATAGAGGCATGGCAAATATACTCTGTTAGCGTTAATTACGTCGATTAACTCGTCCGCGGTACAATCTTCACGAAACAAAACTTCCGCGTTGAATATCTTGTATTCATGCAGAATCATTTGAACTAGTTTCTCGTCTACTTTTGTTAATGGACACGTTGAATTGAAAGCTAATCCACCTCCCTTCTTCACTTTAAAATAAATGTTTGGTTTCTTTTTATTTAACCGAATGCCAACTGATTCCAATTCTTTCTCTAATAGTTGTCTTTGTA